>NW_024369707.1:346766-533067 GCF_014805655.1 Passer montanus
CGGGGGAGCGCGTGAGGGGACGTGAGGGGACACGGGGATGGGACACGGGGATAGGGACATGGGGGTGTGGGGATGGGGATGGGGGTATGGATGTGGGACATGGATGTGGGATATGGGGACGGACATGGGTGTGGGGATATTGGTGTGGGACATGGGGATAGGGACATGGGGATGGGATATGGGGATAGGGACATGGGTGTGGGATATGGGTATGGGATATGGATATGGGAATGGGATATGGGGGGACATGGGTGTGGGGGTATGGGTATGGGATATGGGACATGGATATGGGACGTGAATGTGGGATATGGGTATGGGGGGACATGGGGATAGGGACATGGATATGGGACATGGATATAGGGGGACATGGATATGGGACATGGATATGGGACATGGATATGGGGGACATGGATGTGGGGGGACATGGGTATGGGAAGGTGGGTATGGGGGATACATCAGTGGCAGGACATGGCTGTGCGGGGCTGTGCAGGACAAGGGCTCCCTTTGGGACAGGGATGGCGGGGGGTGCTGGGCTGCAGAGCCCACCCCAGTGGGAGCCGGGTCCCCAGGCCTCGTGTGCTGGCCCTGGGGTGTCCTGCAGGCACTGGGGGCTGCCCCAGAAGCCACACGGCAGACATTTCCATGGATTCAGGTCCGGCTGTGCCAGCCACCCTGCGGCGTTACCTCCAGCGCTCCGCTGTCACGGGGCAGGGAAGGACACCAGGCCAAGGGCTTGTGGCTGCTGTGGGGATTTGGCTGCAGCCAGCACCGGTGAACGTGGGCAGGCGAGCCCCACACGAGCAGCTCTGCACACCCCACTCAGTGAGACCACTGGGAATGCCAGAGGTGAGAGAGGCTGGGGATCCCCTCAGGGAAATCCCTGTAAGGCCTGAGGGCCCTGGGGCACCCCCATGACACACCCCAGCCCACAGTGCTCACTCAGCTCTTCCCCTCAGCCTGACAGAAGGGATCAGGGATCTTTCCTATTGTCCTAGCTACATCTGCTTCTATAACCCATCCCTGCTTCTGTCAACTGTTGCTCAGTTTTAAAGACCACTGCAAACCATTTAGAGGATTTGTAAGCCACCATAGGATCTATATTTATTTTTTTCCAGTAGTTCTTCTCCATTGCAGATGAAGGGAGCCATTCACTGTTACATCCCCTTGCATGCTACCCCAGCAGTGACTGAACAGGGGTTACATCCATCTGGCAGAACATCACATCAGCCCAGCACCACTCTGGGCCTCCTGTGACAGCTCCAGTGTCCCCACAGCTCTGGGGTGAGTCTGCCCAGCATGGGAATACAGCAGGAAATTCTGACAGTGATAGAAGGAAAAGACACAGTTTTTTGTTGGCCTGGTAAGTTGATTCACTCATGTGACCACTGTTTAAGGGAATGAGAGGAAAACAAAATGAGAAAGCTGCCCCTTCTGGCAGCCACCCACACGTAACGCTGAGCTGCTCTGACTCAAATCAGATGGACGCCTTCCTCTACTCAAAAAAACCCCAAAAACATCTATTTTCTGTTAATGTGCTAAGTCTGCTGTCACAGTTTGATTCTCTGTTGTCTGCACACCTCACCACTCTTGCCAAGGCTGGTGTCAGCCTGGCTCAGCTTCTGTCCCTGCTCACCCGGGACACACCAGCCACTGGGTTTTGTGGAATGACTCAGCAGTAACTTCCCCTGATTCTCTGGAAATTCAGTGATGCAGTATTTACTGAGAAATCAGGACTAAGAGCTTGGTGATCTTCTCAGGCAATTCTTAAAATTCTTCTGCATGGAAGTTTTAAAGATGGGTATGAACCAGTGGTTTTCATTCACTCTGGTTACGTATGAAAGACCATGTGAAATACCTCCAATATGGTGACACTGTTGTGTCAATTTTTTAAACAAAGAACAGAAAAATTACTGAATAATTTCAGAGGTTTTTTTCATTGAATTGCAATTTTTGTTGTCCAACATCCAACCTACCTAAATCACTGCTATCATTGCCCATTGCAATCAGCTTGCAAAATTCCCATCTATATATGTCTTTATTGTTGCCTATTCTTCCCTTTTGAGCAAGATGTTTTGTTTTAAAACCAGAAAAGCCTCCTTTGATGCCACTGAAATTGTGCACATTTGAGTCACCTAACAACACACTGATGGAGGGCTGCCCCAGGTTCCATTTGGATCACACTGAGGTACTTCCTCAGGCTCACTTTTTCTCATAACCTCTTTTAGCCTTGCAAACTTGCTAGCAGTGTCCCCAGTGGAGTCATAGGAAAGTGGGGAGATTGAAAGGGGTCTCCTTCTGCCTGGTGTTGGAAAAGCAGAGGTAAAACACATTAGTACAAGTAGCTTTCTAGGTCATACAGACTTATACACTACTATGATGAGGAGAAGCCAAGCAGATTTTTTTTTTTTGGATGAAGTATGAAGTACTCACTGGTAAAAAGAGCCTATCTTATGACTCAGAGGAAAAATATTATGAAATTATTAGTGCTATTAAACAGAAGCTCTTACTCTATCATTCCCTATTAGTAAAAGGAGTTAAAAGGTTTGCTTTGATATACACATTTCTATGTTCTTCATGAAAATGCCTTTAGTAATTTTCAATTAAAGATTAATTTCTCATCACATTTTTCAACCCATTGTATATTCTAATGTATTATCTTTATCCCCATTAGAAGGTTTCCCTTAACACCTAATTGCTTTTCTTTTTCAGTCACTGGCAAATTTGAACTCGTTTATTGCTTCACAAACCTCAAACCATGCAGGCTTTTATTAACTCAGAGATTAATTTTGTGGTTGGCACACTCCCTGCTTTCCAGCTCTCTTGGCATCGCTCTGGTTTGTACTGCTGGAAGTGCCTGGCAACCTCAGCTCTCCTGCAGCATTCCTGGCTGCAGCTTCCCTAGGGAAGAGAGGGCTCCCAGGGCATCACGAGTTATTTCTAGGCATACACCTAGAAATCACAGCATTCAGTGCTTTTAAAACATCAGGTGTTTTACCTGGTAGAAAAAAATAAATTAAATTGTGAGAGAAATTACAAGAAAAACAACATTTTTTTTCTCCATTCTGTTCACCTTAGAGGGATTGGTGAGCAGGAGGACATGAGCCAGAGAACACAATCCAGTATTGTCAGTGCTTCTGGAAATGTTGTGGCCATTCACAAACAGTGTAATTCCTCCAGACTTTGCTCTGGGAGGAGGTGAGCAGCTTGGGGCTTGAGGACAGGAGGAGTGCTAAGTCCTGCAGCCTTTCTTAACGGGCTTCCCATGATGATTTTGATTGCATAATTACATATATTCCACCTGAAACCTTAACTGGGTGCAAGTCCCACTTAATAATAAAACGTACAAGTAGTTTACAGCTTTCTGTGACCAGACCATTTCTTGCACATGACATTTCTCAATTGCTCCCTCCCATCACCTTTTACCCAGTGTCGAGGGCGTTTGCTGTTTTCTGTGTCTGGCTTTGCCCCACCAAACCCTGCACTCTCTCCCAGGTGAGGCACAAATGAGCTGAACAATCCTTATTAAGTGTACAGCATTTAGTGAGTCTCAGACTGACTAATCACATTTATGTGCTTTCCCAGTCTGACTGTACTCACTGTTATCTCCCATCTGTAACTGTAAATCCTCCAGGGCAGAGATCAGCACTGTTACCTGTTGTATATTACCTAGCTGAAAGGAGCCAAGGATTTTATGTGCTTTGGCAATAAACAGCATAAATATCATTATGCTTTAAGAACATTTGTGAAGTTTTTCTCCTTTGCACATGGTTTCTAAATCAGGCAGGACAAAAACCTATCTGGGGATCACATTTGTATATGAAATCTATCTTGTGCCAAAACTAAGATATCCAAGTAGCAGAGAAAATAAATCAGAAACTACTGTTTATTTATTCAGTCTCTTTAATGTGTATATATTAGCATGTTCCACCCTGCCTTTCTGGTAGGGCTGTATAAATATGTGCCTTAGCTCAGAGGAGGTTATGGGACCCACCTCTGCAGTGCACCAGCAGCCAGCTGGCCACATCTGGTCCCAGATGCTGCAAGCACACCTCTGCTAGCCCTGCACCAACAAGCCCTCCCTGAGGACAGCTGTGAGGCCTCCTGTGGTTCACCTCTGGCCCTGTTTGTTTGATTTTCCTGGCAAGGGTGTTGCACAGGGGATAAAATCCCCATAGCTCACTCTTTCTAATCCCCATGCATCTTTAGGCAAACAAAAAGAGGCTCATAAGAAAAGGGGCTGAGAAAGGACACGGCTCTGTGCCTTGGCTGTGTGTGTGGACATGACATTCCTCCTGCTGCCTTTATGTGTTTTCTCTGACCTCAGCTGCTTGCAGGCTCTGCCAGCTTAGATTTTCAAGTTCAGTAGGTTGGCAACAGCAGTGGCATCCCTCTGGGCTCTCAGACACGGGCATGGGATCTGCATGGGAATGTGACTCTTGAACTGAGTGCCAGAGCTCATGAACACAGACAGGTATACGGTAACTCATTAAATGGTGGTTAGCAATTATAGTTTCACTCTTCAAGATGATTCACATGCAGTTGAAAGCCACAAGTCTTTAAAAGTTTCCTTTGAAAGCTCCTTAAACTACTTTGGCAAGCCTGAGTTGTTGAACAATTTATCACTTCTCTGCCAGATGAGCTTGTGAAACCACTTTAAGAGGAAATTGTACAAAGTGCCCAAGATTGTCACAGATGAAGTTTCTTTTCTCTTGTGCCACTCAATCCTTTTTCCCCCATTTCCCAGACATCCAGTTCTTCATGGTTTAAAATAGCCTGGTGAGTTATTTCCATTACAACAGCAGCCTATCTAGTAAGTCGCATGTCTTCAACAGCAGTCAGAGGCAAAGGAGAATTCACTGCTCCATTTACCTGAACAAGATCTTTAAAACTCACTTTTTATAGTAGATGAAAAAAAATAAAATTCTCTGCTTTCCTATTCCTCTCACTAGCCCCATGACTGCCATGGGAAGCAGTAAAGGAGGTCACTCCTGTCTCCAGATTACTTCTCAGGGCCTTTGAAGACTATTCCCTCCACGGAATTTACCTTCCACTCTCCTTTCCTGGTTCCCTGCTGCCACAAAGCTGTAATGGAATCACTGTGGAGCTACTTGGCACATCCTTTTTGTTGGTACTTGCCCCTTTCCCTCTCCCTTCTATTTTTAAAATAAGGCAGAAGTCTTTCAGTCAGTAGGACTGACAGCCTTTGCCTAGCTCACATCATACCTAGGGAAAAGTGGGATCTGAGTGCCTTAATCTGCTTTCACACCTCCAGCACATTATTTCAGAAAGCTGCCATGCAGCACACACAAAAGCTCCCTGAGGGATTGTCCCCACCGAGGACACCAGTTTCCTGATGGCTTGCACAGGGTTTGTCCCATCCAGCCTGCAGCCTGGGCTGAAATCCTGGGGCACCACATCAGCACTGGTGATCATAACAGCAGGGCAAAGGCTGCCACACTGTGACAGAGGGTTGAGTTTGGCAGCAGTTGTCCCACCACAGGGAAAAGTTGCCAAGGGGACCCAGTAGGTACCTGCAACACTGCTGACTTCACTGGGGAGTATTCCAGTGAACGGGGGGGAGTTCCACCCTGACCAATGGACAGCATAAACCCCATACTAGGTAACCTAATTACAGCTAAATTACCCCAGGACTGCTAAGAAAAATAAAACAACTAGCTAAACAGAGCTAAAAGACCCCCACATACAAACCTTGAACATGAGACTCTAGAGAAACCATCACTTCTACCCAGCAAAATACAGCAGGCAAAGGACAAGAGTCTGTGCTTTTATTATTTAGCTGCAAGTATTTTACTGTGAAATGAATCTGCTGATCACTGCCCACCCAGCACAGAGGACAGATTCAAACTCTCTGGCAGCTCTCCTAGCTGAAGGTGATACCCTCTCCAGCTGAAGAATGCATGCACACTACTAATGGATCTCACCATCTAGCAGCTCAGTGTTTTGATTTCATATTAGAATTGCTTGAAAATAGGACCTTTAATATCCCTATTGTTATACATTTCTCTCTCAAAGTATGTTTAAAGGACTTAATCAGACTCATTTCCTTAATTTCAAGCATATCTCTGAAAACTTATTATCCCAGGCTGATGGCATCAAAGAGTGAATTAGGAATAAAGCCAAGTGAATAAAACCAAAGATATTTCCTTTCAGTTACTGTGCAGCCTTCACAGGCTGCAGAGCATTAGAGCTGCTGAAATACCACTGTCACATTCTTCAAGATCTGTGAATTGGTGCCTTGCTCTTACACCCTTGGCAGGAAGAGAGGACACGATCCCTGTTACACTTCGCCCAACAAAGCTGTGCTGTGATGAGCAGCTTAAATGTGTGGCACTGGAAAAATGTCTTTGAACTACTGCTGTCTGGGTTCCCACTTTCTGAGACATATTTATCACAGCAAAGTTACCCTACTAAACAAAAAAAAAAAAGCAAACCAAACCCTGGACTTGATTTTATAGCACATGAAGCCCTTGATTTCACCTTCTGTCCTTCAACATCTTTTGCAGAGAAGCAGCAGACCTTGCAGCTGCTCTGGGCCAGGCTGGAGGTCCACACAGGCCACTGTCTCAGCCATCTGTGATGGCAGTGAGCAGCTGAAGTGCTCTGAACTCTTGGGTGAGGAGACACCTTGCACCCCCTGCCACCAGGTAGCCAAACACAAATCAGCCATACCACCGGGGACTGCAACATGGGCAGGAACAGGGGCATTTCACATCCACTTCTTCAGGACTTCATCACAGATCCCAAACCAAGATGCCCCCATCCTGCCAGTTTAAGGAATAACCCTTGCTGTACTTTGAAACTGGACACAATTTTAGCCTGGTCCAGGGCAGATCAAGCAGTTATTGCTGAAGTGACTTCTGCAACCTAGTTCCCACAGCACCTCCTGGGAAAGTGCTTGGCAGACTGGCAGTCGATGCTGTTACAACAAAGCAGAGGGCTGGGAAGCCTTTCTTCTGCTTTGTGCTCTCCAAAGGCTCTGCTTTCAGAGAGGACAGGAACCAAAGCCTGTGTGCAGCTCTTCTCCCTGGCGTGGCGCCTCAGAGAATGAAGCAGGTTACGCTGTCTGGTCATTTGACCCACCATCAGTCATCCTCAATAACTTTTTCATCTCTGTTATTTCAACTAAATGGGTAAAGCCCATGAGTTTGTTATGATCTGAGACACTGTGCTTCTGCAATGCCCTCTGATGCCCCAGTGTCTCCCTACCCACCCCGCAGACTGGCAGCACTGCTGCCGCCGGGACTGGCGTTCCCTGCCCACATGGCCCGGCACCAGCTGGAACAGAGCAGGAGCTGAATGTGCTGATGGACAAAGAACATCTTATACAAGGGCTGCAGAAGGTCAGCTCACCTTCAAGGCACTGAAAAGCAAGGCAGGGGAGCATTCACAGGGTGGGAGCCCAGTTTCCCCGCATTGGGGAGCTGGGTTTGCTGGTGGGCAGCAACACCCCTCAGTGCCAGGCAGGGTGGGCAGCAGGCAGAGCTGCAGAGCCAGGGAGCCCTCAGGCTACGGCCAGCCCCGTGCACAAACCAGCTTCACAAAGCACAAGGTGAGACCATGTTAGAACATCATTTTGCTTTTCTGAAACTACCGACTTTAGAAGTTACCTGTGTTTCCTTTGCCCTCTGCTTTCCAAGCCAGGCTGCTCAGGCTCCCTCCATCTCTCCAGTCCTTCCTTGGGCAGAGCCAGGCCTGGAGCAGTGCTCTGAAGAAGCCGGGAAGGACAGTCAGCTGCTGACAGGAGCCAGGGTTTGCATGCACAGCTGTGGCAGCACCCCGGCCTTGCAGTGCTGCAGCCCCACAGCGATGGGCAGTTCTGGGCTTTCCCTTTCCCCGCTCTTGCCCGAAGATGTTCTCCCAACGTGCTCGCTTCAGCTCTGCAGTGTGGCAGCTCCAAAGCCACGGCTTCCAAGTAGCAGCTAATGCTGAAAGAGAAGCTGCTGGATCCCTTCCACCCTTCCTTGCCCTCTGGGGTCCTTTCTTCTCTATCCAAGGTTTTAGAGTAAGAAAGGTCTAATTATTTTTGCAGCTCGTAATTACTTTTGCAGCTCCACCCTAACAAGCAAGCTCGTCTGCTTCCCCAGGACAGGTCATGCCCTGACAAACACCTGGCTGCTTAACTGCTCCAAACAGAGCTTGGGGCTCTGCAGACACCCCGGGCTCAGCGTGCTGTGGGTGCTCTTGGTGGCTGGGAAACCCAGAGGGAGGACAGTGCAAGGAAGATGAGTGCACATCCCTTTTGACACAGCCGTGCACAGGAGCTCACCCGGGTGCACTGCAGCTTCTTGCTGCCTTCCCCAGAAGCAGCATGGCACCTCCCAGGCTCTGTGTCCCTAGAAAGGGCTCCTGGGGCCCTCGATGGCTTCATCCAAGACTGCCTGACTCCCAGGAATCTGGCTGGATCCTCCTTCCCCACTCTCCACGGCTACAAAACTGGCAGAGATGATCAACAGCAGAGGTGTGTCTCCTCACAGCCAGCCCAAAGCAGCTGAACTCCAGTCACCCCACAGGGCAGAGGATACCCAGCAAACACTGAAACCACAAGATCTGCCCAAACCTGACCTGGTGCCAGCCCTATCCCTAGCCCGGCTTGTGACCTTGGCTGAGCACATCACCCCTGACACACCTCTTGGAGAGGGGAGGCTGAGCAGGCAGAAGCATCTGCAGCCCCTCAGGAAAAGCCTCCTCTAAAGCTGCACCCGCTCAGAGCATTCCCACCCTGGCCATTGTTTTGGGAATGACTGGAAAATGTCAGCAGGGCACTGGGTGCGGGTGGGGGGGTCAGGAAAAAGGAAAAAGAGATGATTAGATTTTTTTTTTTAAATCAGCCAATAAATTATATTAACTTTTCCATTGACCTTTTTTGGGGTCACATTATCAGACTAGTGAATGTGGTTCATGAAGATAGGATTATGCACAGATTTCAAACTGTGCAGAAAGTGCATCCCAAGCAACATGCCAAAATGGAAACGTCAGCTCTGCCAGATGGGTGTGCTTCTCATTATCCTCCCAAGGAAAGCCAGATCCACCACCTACAAATATTGTACATGTTATTAAAAGGGTCTGGTTCCCAGGGAGGCTGGGAATGGCGCAAGGTCTGCCTTTGCCAATGTACCTTTTACCCCTTTCCCCTTGAGACTGTGGTGGCACAGGAGCAGCCTGTGGAGGCACTGGCTTGCCACAGGCAGCCAAGATCACTTTCCCCCATGGAGCAGAGCTGGCAGTGGGCAGCTTCCCTTGGCCAGGGCATGAACACTGGCTTGACATCCTGGTGCCACCTTTGGGGTGGGATAATGATCAAAGCATAGGGCAGGGGAAGAGGGTGTGAGGGTGCAGCTACATGTGCTGGGTGCCTGCAGGGGAAGCACTGCTGCCCACGGCTGCCCCAGTCTCTGACAGGGCTTGGCAGGTGCTGGCAGAGCTGCAGCACTGGGCCACACCATATCAGCTCCCTGTCATGAAGCCAGCAGCAAGAGCTCCTTCTGCAGCTCCAGCACCTTCCAGGAGTGCCCCAGGGAGCAGGGAGTGTGCCAGCCCACAGGGGCAGTGACCCTGCTGCCCCCAGGGCTGTCCTAGTCCTTGGGGCTTACAGAGCTGCCCTGTCCCTTGGCAGACAGAAGCCTCCTCTCGGCCCTGCCAGCCCAGCATGGCCAAAATTAGCTTCCCCTGCGTGTGTGCTGGGTAGAGGAGCCACGATTGTATCTCAGAAAAGCATTATTGTGTTCCTGGAGGCCTATCTTATCAGGGAAAGGAAAACGGGACGTTGACAAATTGCCTCTGCAGCCGCGGGGTGAGCACATGATTTTCGGTAATCGCCCACCCCGTGGTCGCCAGTGGCCACCATTGTTCCCAGCCCCGGCTGTGCCCTGCGGGGTCCGGGCAGCCACGACCCTCCCGAAAGGAAGGGAGCCCTGGCCACCCTCACCAGGGCTGCACCCCATGCACTGTGTCTGCAGGTGGGCATGCAGCTAGAGTTAGATTGATCCTTTATCAGGAGCCTTCAAGTGCTGATAAGGTGACATCGCCTGCCTGGAGCAGGGACTTGAACTCTTTTGCAAGGGGAGATGGTTATCAGCAGCCTCTGGCAGGGCTGTGCTGGCTCTGGAGCCTCACAGCTGGAAGCAGAGCTGAGCTCTGAGTCGGGGACAGATAGGAAGGGTTTGTTTTGCTTTGCACAATGGCTGCTCAGATCCTGTCCAGCAGCGGAGCAGGGAGCACAGCAGGGCACTTCAAAGGCACTCAGCCTGGTGCTGTCACCACACAGGGGACCCAGCGTGGCCAGTGGCCGTCCTGCCCCTGGGACAACCAGCCTGACCCCAGGGACAGCCTGGCCCCTGAAATACCAGTTGCAACAGGAGGCACATTGTTCCCAGTCCCAGGGCAAAGAGGATCATCACCTGGAGAGCTTATGTCATCTCACCAGGAAGTCAAAGAGCCACCCACGAACCCACCTCTGCCTGCAAAGCACCCACGCAGGGAGAGGAGCAGGGCACTCTGTGACCTCTCTGCTTCTCGCTGCTGCAAGGCCACCTGGGGACCCTCGCCAGCAGGGTCATGAGGACCCAAAGGCTGCTCAATGCATCCACAAACCACATGCCCCAGCAGAGCAGGGAGCAGCAGGTGCTTGGCTCACATCTGCTGCAAGCCACAGGGCAGGAGAAGACCACAGGGGGACTGATGGCCAGTGGGACAGCCAGCATGACCCTGCAGATGTTCACAGGGGACCCCTGCCTGACCCACTGAGCTCACCTGGGAGGGGGAACAGCACTGGGACCATGAGGGATGCCTGCAGCCAACCTCACTGTTTGTGCAAAGCTCTTCATCTCCCTGGGCACAACTGTGCAGAGGCGTTGGTGCCAGTGGTGTCTCCCCAAATACCCCAGCAGAAGCAGCCAGGGATGGCTGCTGGGAGCAGGCAGAGGTTACAGCAAACTGTTGCACAGCTGTACAACACCTACCCGGTGTTTTGGTGCTTTGTGCCCTTTTTTGCTCTGCTGCTGGCTCCTGCTTCCCAGGGCTAGGTGAAGGGAGAGACTGGCCAGTGCTGCAAGTGTCACAGCCATCCCAGCAAGGCTGCTGCTGACTCCTGCATGCTCCCCTATGCCTACAGCTCAGCTCTCTGCTGTCTACAGCTGGGTTGTCCGAGTGAAACCAAATATGTTGCTCAGCTGTACAACACCTACCTGGTGTTTTGGTGCTTTGTGCCCTTTTTTGCTCTGCTGCTGGCTCCTGCTTCCCAGGGCTAGGTGAAGGGAGAGACTGGCCAGTGCTGCAAGTGTCACAGCCATCCCAGCAAGGCTGCTGCTGACTCCTGCATGCTCCCCTATGCCTACAGCTCAGCTCTCTGCTGTCTACAGCTGGGTTGTCCGAGTGAAACCAAATGGGAAAACCCCAGGTGAACTGAATACAAGATCTGAAAGGGCTGAGGCCACCGATCTCCACTTGCTGCACCTCAGGGCAGAGGACAAGTGCAGCCACTGGAAAATTGCAAACCACAGGAGTGTGTGATGTGCTCCAGCCCCTCCTGTGCAGCTCCTCCCTTCGCCTGAAATGTCCCTTCCCTCAGCCTGACCCAACACCAGTGTGCACCTTCATGGCTCCCACCCTCGGACCCCCACGAGAAGGGACCAGGCACTGCTCGCTGGGCACAGCACCCATCCCAGTGCTTTCTGAAGGGCAGCTGTCAATGATGGAGCACCAAAGCAGCCCTCAGGACACGCCTCTGGGGCCAGCACAGAGCAGGTCAGCACAGGGTGACCTCCTGCAGCCCACCCTGCTGCTCCCAGTGCCACAGCCTGGGGCCTTCCTGAGCCAAAGAGCCAGCCCTGGCCCGCCTCCCTGAACTCCTCTCATCATTCATCCCAGTCTTGCTGCCCAAAATAGCCCACAATGACTTCCGCAGTTAATCTGGGCCTGCTCTGAGCCTGCAGGCTGTAATCTGAATTTGGCTCTAGCCAACTGAATTTCAGACTTCACTGCCCCCATGCTCTGAGACACAGCAGAGGCACTCCTCCTTTCCTTCTCTCTGCTGTCCTGTCCCAAGGGTACCCACCCCACCACATCCCCTCTTTGGGACAGGACAGTGCTGCAGAGGCTCCCCTCTATCCTTACTGAGATGCCACCTGTGCCCCTGGCACCTCTTGTGGCCTGTTTAGCTCTGGGCACTGGGGGGTGCCCAGTGCTGCACACATCAGATTGTCTTCCAGCCCCTTCCCAACCAGTTGCCACTCAGCACTGCTCCCATGACCAGCCTCCTCCTTGGCAGCACCAAATCCTGCTCCCAGTCCTGCCCCCATGAACACCACTCTGTCCCTGTCCCCCCACTCTGAAAAATAACTTCTAATATATAGACCATGTCACTCTGTCCCTCAGCCACTCAGCAATGCATTCATCTGCCACCAGCTTGGGAATGTTCATATACCCAATAGAAAAGGATACTAGCAAATGGTCTCATTTTCCTCAGCTCTTCCAAAGTGTTTAAAGTAAGATTTAAAGCAAGACACCAAGCTGTGTGATGCAACTGACACCCCTGAAGGATGGGATGCCATCCAGAGGGACCTGTACAAGCCCTAGAACTGGGTCAATTGGAATTTCATGAGGTTGAACAAAGGCAAATGCCAGGTCCTGCACTTGGGTTGAGGCAAGCCCTGCTACCAACACAGAACAGACTGAGAGCAGCCCTACCAAGGACTTGGGGGTGCTGGTGGATGGGGGGCTGGATATGAGCCAGCAATGTGCACTGGCAGCTCAGAAAGCCAAATGGGTCCTGGACTGCACATAAAGCAGCATGGGCCACAAGCGAGGGAGGAGATTCTGCCCCTCTGCTCCCCACCTGCAGTACTGCACCCAGCCATGGGCTCCCCAGCACAAGAGGGACACAGAGCAGTGGGAGCAGGGCCAGAGGAGGCCACAAAAATTATCAGAGTGCTGGAGCACCTCTCCTATGAGGAAAGGCTGAGAAAGCTGTCACTGTTCAGCCTGGAGAGGAGAAGGCTTGGGGCTGACCTTAGACTTGCCTTTCAGTACCAGAAAGATGAGGACAAACATTTTAGTAAGGCCTGCTGTGATGTGACAAGGGGTAATGGATTTAAGGTGAAGGAGGAATAATTTAGATGAAGTTTAAGATAGAAATTCTTTACAATGAGGGGAAACACTGGAACAGGTTGCCCATAGAGGCAGTAGTTTCCTCATCCCAAGAAACATTCAGTGCAGGGTTAGATGGCGCTCTGATCATCCTGATCTAGTTGAAGATGTCCCTGCTCATTGCAGGGCTGCAGGACTAATGGTCATTGAAGGTCCCCTTCAACCCAAACTATTCTGATTTCTCTTGGAGGAGTGTAAACGAAGGACACAGACGTTCCTGTGGGATGGAGCAGGAGCAGCCCAGGCCAGGCTGCTGGTGCAAGGCTCCCAGTGAAGCACAGAGAACACCATGAGCCCACTCCCCCTGTGGCCACAGACCCACTGGCTGGGGAGATCCCAGCTCACAGGGACGTGCTCCTGAGCTTCAAAAAGCAGCTGAGGTGCCCACCCCAGCGTCTGCAGCAGAGACTTTTGTTTCACTTGAGGTTATCTTATCGCCATAGGAAAGGCAATACAGCAGAAGAATTTCCTTTCCTTTATGTTTCCAGCCTTTCCATTGTCTGGCGTCTGGATTTCTGAGCCTTGCCACTCACCAGTGTGCTCAGGCCTTTGGAAATATGAATGCAGGCCCTCCTTATCAGCAGGAGCTCTGCAAATGCTCTTTTTGCTGCTGCAGGCAAACCAGGAGGGTCTGGTGGCCCCAGGCCTCATCCTCACCCCATTCATGAGCTGAGCATTTTCCAGTGCCCAAGGCAGGTGCCAGCTCAGCAGTTCACTCAGAGGGATGGCAGTGCCAGGCAGCAGAGCTTGATGAGAATTAACCAAGGCATTGAATCACTGTGGTTTTCCATTTCTTTCTTCCTTACATGCAGACCATGAGTGATGGGTCAGCCCTACACACAGAGCACTGAAGACACACTGAGCCTGCTGGATGGGTTTCCATCTCACTGGCCCATGGCTCATGGTGCTAAAGTTAGCAGCCAGGAATCACCAGGATATGTGGTGGCCACCAGCACTGAGCCACAGACTGTCCCTTTTTCCTGCCTTGCTGAGTGGATCAGCTGGCTTCAATTCCACTGAGCATGGCTTGTAAAGCAGGAGGAAACAGCAGCACAGTCACAAGAGGAGACTGATGGGTTTGAATCCAGCTGTGAGGCTGCACCTCTCCCAAAGCCCCAGTTAGAGAGAAGGAAGCTATCAGTGGTGAGAAAGGGGGACCCCTGTGCCATATCTCAGGAGGACAAGCATGAAAGATGCTGGGAACTGTCCCTGCTCCACCAGGCAGTGCTTCGGGCACAACATGGCATGGCAGCCTGTGGTGGCACCCCAGAGCTTCTCACCTTCCCCCAGAGAGCCCCAAAGAAGTACCTTCTGCTGCCTATTGCTTGTTTGGCTGAGGTGCTGGGATATCCTGGAGGAGCTGCAGCTGGTCTGAAGGTGCCTGGGCACAGCAGAGCAAGGCTGAGCAGCAGGGCTGGGCTGGCTCCACTGCACCATCACATCCTCAAAGTCCCACTGTGAAGAGAAAGGAGCAGGCAGTACCCCAGATGGGTGCAGGGGAGCCCCAGGCAGCTCCCTGGGCAGCACGGGACCTGCACTGCCTCCTTCCAGAAATGGGAACTGGCTGCATTTGCAACTATAAAGTTTTTGGTTCTCCCTTTCTCCATGGCAAAGCAGAATAGTCCTGGTTTCCATTTTTCTCACACACCCCTCTTGCTGCCCAGACAATGTGAGGAGAGGGCTCAGGAGAACACGGAGGGGTCAAGCAAGATGTGGTGTCAGGAGTAAGAGAATCCCTTTTCCCTGAGACCCTCACAGCAGTGATTCCTGAGTGCTGCACTGCCCTGAGCACAGACAGTTCTGAGAAGCTCCAAGCAGACACTCTTACTGAAAATCCTGTGAAATCCCAGATGAGCCTGCACTGGTCTATCAATGCTGACCAAAACAAAGGGGCTCTGTAGATGCTTCCAGCTTCCCTTTGCTCTGGGCAGGCAGAAAAATCCTGGCTGGACTGCAGGACCTTCCCTCATGGATGATGTTTCTGTTTCTTTGCCTCAACTCCCAAGTGATGAAGGGCTGGTGACATTTCCAGAAGGGCAAACCCAAGTCTGCTCCACCCAGCACATGCAGTCCTCCTGCCCTGACACCACCCATAGGACAGACCCTTTTCCCACAGCCACAGCAAGAAAGAACACTGGGGCAGAGTTCCTCTGACTCAGTAGTGGTTTCTTTTCCTCTTGTCCTCACCATGACCTCTTTGTGTCTCAAGATGTCCTGGGCACCTCAGGCATTTAGCTTGGAGAGACTATTTTCTGAGGTATACTGGAGAGCTGCTCCCTGCCTCTCTCCCAGCTGCCCCAGGATATTTTCCCCAATATTTTTTTTCCTTCTGTAGCAAAAAAAGAAAAAACAGTAAAAAAGCTGGACTAGAGCCACCACACAGGGAAGGGGGACAGCACAATACCACTCCTCACAGCCAAATGGGGGTAAGGGATCCTGCAGGGGCTGGGCAATGGCCTGAAGCTCCTCACAGGAGGGAAGAAGCTGTGAACAGAGAGGGAAAAAGAAAGGTTGCTTTTTACTTTAAAGCAAGTGTCTCAGGAGAATTAGAAAAGCGTTGCTTCGCTTTTGTAGAAACAGCTTGAAAGGCCCTGGACTGAGCTGCTGCCTTGCCCTGGCCAGAGCCACACTCCCCACTGGGGTCCCCTTGGCACCTCCTTGCCCGGGTGGTGGGGAGGGCATGAGCCACTCTGCAGGGCTGTGGTGGGGTGGGACCCCCGGACCCACACCTCTGCTGGGATCCTGAGCTGGAGCAGGACCCAACAGGGCTGCTGGGGGCCACAGGGCTGCTCCTCTGCCTGGGAAAGGCCGGCCCCTAACGGCAGGAGAGGGGGACTTCAGCCTCCTCCAGACAGCCCAGCAGCTTTGGTCCTCGTGGTGCCCGCAGAAAACCAGAGATCCCACACGGCAGTCCCTTGCTGCAGAGTCCCCGGTGCAAAAAGCCATCATCCCTCTGATCCCTGACCTGAGATGTTGGGAAAAGATCAAAACCTGACCCCGGACAGCCCCAGCCTGCAGTGGGGTGATGGGCAGGGGACTTGTTTGTGTAGTGCTGGCTCTGCCAAGCTGAAGGGAGCAAAGCTCCCACATCATCTGCCACCAAGTGCAGTTAGAAGAGGCACAGCACCCACAGCAGAGTGGCTTAGGAATTTGCATCCTGGCATCCCCTACCCCTCAACTGCTCACCCATGATGCTTCAGGTTTCAGGAACAGAGTAAAACATACTGCCCTTCCTCAAAACAGGACTGCAAAACACTTTTTTGTAGTAGCTAGATGGCAGCTCAGACATGCAATGACAAGTCCTGTGTGTGAAGCAGAGTAAAACATACTGCTCTTCCTCAAAACAGAACTGCAAAACACTTTTTTGTAGTAGCTAGCTGGCCTAGATGGCAGCTCAGACATGCAATGACAAGTCCTGTGTGTGAAGCAGAGCCCCAGCTCTCTGGATGTCCAGGGCAGAGCTGGTGATTCCAGCACAGGCTGCCAGTGCTGCCCCACAGGTGTGGCACCCAGTGCCACACATGGCACAGACCCACCCACGATCTCCTGGGACACCACATGCTGTGGGAGACTGCAGGCTGGTGTGAGACCCCTGAACCAGGCAGCAGAGACCTGCAGGCAGCACTGTAGCTCTCAATGCAAGTGCAACACACCATAAAAGGTCACTTCAGCTCCAAAATATATTCCCAAACCAGTTCTGCATTTCTCCTGCAGGTATCAGTGCAGGACACAACATCAGCCAGGAAAATAAGCTGCTTGCATTACAAAGCAAAGCTGCCTGAAAGGGGAGACAGAGCACTGGGGTCCACTTCAGCTCCAAAACATATTCCCAAACCAGTTCTGCATTTCGCCTGCAGGTATCAGTGCAGGAGGCAACAACATCAGCCAGAAAAACAAGCAGCTTGAATTACAATGCAAAGCTGCCTGAAAGGGGAGACAGAGCACTGGGGTGCTGGGGATCCCCAAGAAGAGACTGGAATCAGTTGCAGCCTGCACACTCCCTCTACAGGCACAAGGCACTTGAAGAAAACAGCACTCCACAATGAAACTGGCCTTCTCCAGACAGCAGTGGAGCAGCAGAAGCTCATTCACAGGTGGCCAGGGCAGAGCACACTGTCTCCTTTGTGCTGGCTCTGACAAGTGAGCAGTGCCCACATGGCCTCACGCCTGCCAGCTGCTGCCATGTGCTGCACTGAGCTCTCAGCAAAGCCCAGCTGGCACTGCCAGTGAGGGATGTGGCCCAGCAACACATCAAACCACCACAGGAAAGCATTAATTTGCCTCTTACCTATTTTGCCCACTGCTCAGTAACAGCATGAAATATTAACAGGTCTTTAAGTCCTTCCTCTGTTGAGGCAAGAGTCCTTTAGCACAGCAAGGAGCAGTTTGTATTTAACACCTGAGCACACACTACTTGCTTGGTCATATTTACATTATCCTCCATTCACTCATGCAAACACTGCAAGCTGCTTGGCAGGTCTCACAGCAAAAGGCTTCTGCAAGCAACAAGGAATCATCCCAGCTCTCAGGCCCTGGGGATTTCTCTCTCTCACAAGATTTGGAAGGGTCTACATCAGCACACAGCCTGTCCAGCAAGGCAGCTCATGGAGACACAACTAACAGGGCAGACGATGCAAAAGGAGAGAACTTGGGTACATGCAACATGGGCTAACAATTCAAAATGCTTCAAAAGGAGAAAAACAGAACAAAAAAAATGTTTTGCATCTTCAATGAAAGATACTCCAGTTTGACAGGTAATAGTGTCACACAGAACAGGACAAAAACAAAGGAGTGTTTCTGCGCAATCAAGTCCCTAAAGCATTGTAAGGGACAAAAGCAGGTGTCTTTCCTGCAAGAAGGGTGGAGAAGCCACATGGCTAAGGCACAACCTTTTCAGGAAACCAAGGCAAAGATCACCTTCTCCAGGAGAACTAGATTAAACAGCCTCTCCTGAGAATCCACTTTCTGCTACAGTACACTGAGTGAAAACACCACTGACCATATTAATTCAGTGTAATTATACTTTAACTTTACACATGGCAGGGCACTATCTCCCCCCCCAGTGATGTAATCAGGAACTCAGGCACTCCAGGGGCAGCAGCAGCTGAGGCAGAGCTCTGCTGTCAGGGGATCCTCTGCATACACAGTGCAACCTGGCTGTTCAGGACACACACAAAGGGTCACAAAGCCAAAACTGGCTTGGCTGCACACCCCACATCTGCTGTGGTTTTGCTCAGCAGTTGCTTTCATCTCTCCATCCACATTTAAAGCCTGGAAAGTACAGAATTACAAGACAGCAATGGCTTTTTATAGCATCAAGAGACCAGCATGATGTGTTACTCCTTCCACTACCTAAAAACAAAGCATGACTCGTTTTTGTGAGCTTCTCCAGTCCTGTCATTACTCCCTGTGCTGAACGAGGAACAAGGAGCTCTGATCAAGTGCACAAACATTTTCTCAAATCTGAAAGTGAGATTTACTTCAGCTGAGAAGTAAATCTCACTTTAATCTTACCCCTCTGGTAAGTAAAGTCTTTTCAGCACAAATACTCATGTACTCAATTATAATCTGCTAATAGACAGTTCTCTGACTTAGGGCAATGAGACAGAACATGACACACAGAGGAAGTAAAATCTCAAGTATATTTTAAGGACAAATTAGCACCAGATTTTTAGCCAGTCATATGGAGCCAATGTTTTAAAATACTAGTGGGAAGTCACACAAAAACAACTGATACCAGCTCAGTGTAAAGGATATAAAAACAACATTTTCCTTGCATGGTGTGCTGTGCTCTGCTCAAACTGGGAAATAGGGTGTGGTTACAGATTCTACAGAACAGGACTGAGAAGAGCAGAGAAGGAAGAGGGCAATAAAGATCATTCTACCTCATCTGTCAACACACTAAAGCATTTTGTCAAATCAACAAACAAGCCTTAAAGACCAGAAAAAAAAAAAGGAAAAAGAGTAATAGTGTCTCAAAATGTAACAAACTTCACTCATTGAAATTCAACTGTTTAAAGATTTTAGTCAGTTTTACCAGGGCTTGCTTTGATTGCAACAGCAATAAAATACATCCTTTATGGAAGGAAAAAACATTCCTGCACAGCTCCATCTGCTCCCACTGGAAGGATGTTTCAGCAGCAGTCAAATGTCTGGGCTGGTTTCCAGATAACACCAACAGCCAGGTCTCTTTTGTTCTCAGAAGGGATGAACTGCAGCCACCAGAGCCCACCCTCACCCTGCCAGGCCAATCCACTGCAGAGAGCTCCCAGGTGAGCTAGTGATGCCCACTTATCTGTTTTTTTCCCCCCCTCAGTTAAGGCCTGTGAGACAGTGCAGTGCCTGCCCTGAAAAGGCAAGATACTGCCGCCACAGCTAAGCCTCCAGGTGCTTCGTGATCCTGCGGATTTTCTCCTTCTTGTTCCTGTTCCCGTGTTTCTTCCAGGGCTTTCCCCCCACGCTGGCAGGGCTGGGTGCAGCGGCCGGCACGAGGCCGCAGCCAGGCCGGTAGCCCATGGCAGCCCGGACCCCTTTCATCAGGGCGCGAACGTTCTCCTGCAAAAGGACACAACCTCCAGTGACCGAGGAGAAGACACTCAACCACTGCAGCGTGTCAGTAAACCAGGCACAGGCAAGCTTAGGCCCTGCCCCAGAGCCGCAGGAAGGCCACGGCAGGCAGCCAAAGCCTGCCAGCAGCTCCAGCTCTGCCGGGTCCCCAGCGCCTGCCGCTGATGTGACGCTGTGTCCCAGCCAGGATCAGCTCCAGCTCCAGCATGGATCCTCACAGCCTCTGCTCTGTGCACAACAAACTGTCTTCACAAATAAATCTGGCGCCCAGGAAAGCCACAGACCAAAATAAGTTGCTCAAGTCTGGAGCGTGGGCAGCACTGACGGGGCTCGCAGCTTGTGCCAGCACTTTGGGCAGACAGAGCAACAGTCTGGTAATCCCAAAAATTCTTTTCAGGTCACGGTTTTCTGAAATAGCTCACTTTTTTTTTTTTTAAGAGCTTGAGTTCTTGTTTTCAAAATGCATGATTATCTTAGCTGTGCTAAATAAATGGTGTTCACATCCAGCTAACCACACAGAATGGAACGTGCTATGTATTTACAGCTAAAAACCTGTTCTAATCCTTGTCAGATATGGTCAGTTAAGGATTTCATATTTCACTATGAGTCATTAATACACTTTTTCAGTAGTGTAGAGGCAAAACAGATGCCTGTAGGATCTAACAAGAATCATACAGGTTAAGAAAAATTCCCATTTTCCACTTAATTTTGAGATTTCTTGACTGGATTTTAAATCAGTTTGTATTCTTTTCATCTGATTCCAGGTTCCGAGTCAAAACCTCAACATAATACTAAATCCTAATATATATAATCAATACAAATATAACATAAATATAAATATCATAAATACTAAATTATCTTTAAAAAGCTTATCACAGCCTCTAAATACATCTGCTCAGGAAAGGAATGTCACTTTGAAGGACCTGCTAGTTCAAAACCTTGTTCTGGGTCAGTTGCCAAGTCATTCATACTTGTCCTTCTTCTCAATCACCCTCCTGCTTGCTCAAGATTGATGTTTGATTCCTAAAGACAAGGGTCACCCTGCTGACCTCTGAAAAATCATCTGTGCACACACCTCATTAGCAATCTTTCTGTCACCTAGGACATTCCCAGTGATTTAGGAGACAATAAAAAGAACAGAGCTCTTGGGTAGAAATTACATGCAGATCCCACAGCATTAAACACCATTAATTCAACCCAGCACACCTCCATCCTCAAAGGTGGTTTCCCCCCAGTAACTACAGATGAATGCTGCAGCAAAAATTCCTAGAACAAGTCTTTTCCAGAATTTACCTGATGGAAAAAAGTTTTGTCCACCACATTTTCAATTTGTTTTGCTTTGGTATTTTTCTCAGGCTTCACCTGTCCTGTGGCCTGCACAGTTATACTGTCAGGGCATCTTTGATGTTGGTGCTGAAAATCATTTGGGTCAATACCAGGAGGTGGGTGGCAATATAACAGCTTCCCCTGTGAAAGCAATGGGACACAGTTGTTACAAAAGCAACTCAGAGAGGAAAGAAAACAACTCCAACCCTAAGAAGGGCCTGAAGTTTAGGGGTTCACACTGGCAGTACACTTTATTTCTTCTCCCAGGCAACAACTGGCTTGACTCCTAAGTTAAAGTACTGTTCCACCTCTGCATCAAAGCACCATTTGCAGCTGCAGTGCCCAGCTGCAAACAACACAGAGCAAAACTCTCAGGAGCACCAGAGGATCCTATTAAGAAATTATCAACAATAAGTTGCCAAGAGATGCTAAAGAAGTATGCAGTATTACAGTACTCAGAGCAACAGTCCTTAGTGCCAAATATTGGTCCAGCAGTATATTATGAGTTCATTTCTTGAGTATCTGCTAGCTATTTTGGAGATAGATTATTTATTTAGCTGGCACCATATTTTAAGCAATCACCTTTCTAAGATTAGGCAGCTTGAGAAATTCAATTTATTCTTCTAAAACATAAAAGCAGCCCAATTTCAAGAGTCTTTTAATACATGGTGATTTTATCCAGAGAAATAGAATTTACTTTATTGTACTCCAGTGCAACATTTAATTCACCTCTGAAAAGAGATGAAAACCCAGATGTAAGAAACACTTACACTGACATAATCTTTTAACACATATCGAGCTGATCTCGGCTGGTCTGGCTGTCCATGAGATGTCATAAAGCCCCTCATGTCTGGAAGAGAAATCCAAAGTATAGTCTTTGTAAATACAAGAGAATATGAATATGTTCTCCTCTGCTGCCTAAATACCCATTCGTATTCTTTCTCGAAAATACTCTCTTAGAAAGAGGCTTCTCTTGGGGAAAGCAAGAGAAGGGGAAAAGGAAGGACTTTGGTGACTGTAAAGGTACTGCAGAAGCATCCTGACCTGAAAGAAATAAGAGCTGACATCTTCCTATTAGCAGAAAGCTGCTAGGGTTTCATTCTTGTTTTAAAGGCAGAGAATGAAAATTCACTGTATTCTTCAAAGTCTAATTCAGACACAGATGGTGGGAGGTATCTGAAAGGGTAAGAGCACCACACTATAGACTGGCAGGGCATTTCACCAGCATCTTCCCCACTATCACTACATCTGTCAGATGAGACTGGCAAAGCACCACTCCAACTCACAGAGGAGCCATTAACAAAGACCATTCCTGAGAGGAGGGCAAGCCCTAGCAAAGAGGTCCAATGCACAACAAACCCAAGCTGGGCCTAACTTTAGAAGGTTCTCCTAAGGCCATGTTCAGGACCATGCACACAGTGGAGGTGACAGGTTTTAAAAGGATCATCACTCACATCCATATGCTGTTAGCAGCTCTTCAGCTGTTGGCTTTCGATCTGGGTCCTCATCTTCCCTTGGCCTAATGATATTTATTCCATAGGTTGCTTCCAAAATGTTGCGTGGGATATGCTGGCAAACATAAGCTAGTGAAGGAAACCACTTTGTGATTTACAGCTTGCCCTTGTCACTCTAAGAGCACACACAAAAGAATGACTTTTGGATTTTGTTGCAAACCAGAATAATAACACAAGTCTGACAAACATGACTAAGCTGAAATGAGATAGGAAAAGACCAACACAGCAGGACTGTGTTATCCAGTATGTCCCACCTCCCTCAAAGCATGAGCACGTGTGCTGCTAGCAGGAACATGCTACTTGGCATACTCCAGATCCAACCCCTGCATGCACTCTTACAAACCCCATGCAAAGGATATTAGAGAAACAGGTGGAACATGGTCCCTCATCTGATCTATAGGCAGAATTCCAGAACAAATCATTTCTGCCTTGGTAGAGACGAAAGATGGCATCACCAGACCAGGGCAATCACAAAGGCACAGGCCAGGCTCCACATACAGGGTCTACACGATAAATAACCCATTAGTTCACTATGGCAACTCAGTGTCCATGGAGGAAAAAGGAACCAAAAAAAAAACCCCAAAATCAAATGCATAGATGAAACATGGATGCAAATGACAATAAGCAGAAATTCTAACACAGACACCTGCCCTGCTGGTCCCAGCCAATGAATTAAGGAGATCAAATGTAGAAGACAGCAACATTTTCAAAGTTCCTAAATAAGGTGTCCAGATGGGGGCAGCAAGATCTTCAGCTCTCCAGTCTGATGGGAGAGAAGAAAGCACTCCAGAAACCTTTAAGTTTGTGTTGGACCTTCTGAAACAGCTAGGAATTTGAAAAGCACAAATCCCACAAAGCAGCTCCAATGCTATAATGTGGGAGCAATCTCAAAATCAGAGTTTGATCAACATGAAAATATCAGCAAAACTACATTTATTCACAGCAATGATGTTGACCAGGATAGTTTGAAACCTTGACTTTAAGCTACTTGGAGGAACACTAATTTTAAAAAGATTCTCTCCTCATTACTGGTGTTGGAAAAAAGGGACAAGGTAACTAAATAAAATCAGGAGATTGAAAACATGCCCCAGTGCACAGCTCTCATGAGTGACTCAAAATCGAGCACAAGTTTAGAAGCAAGAATTAAAGTTCCAAAATTACACACATCAAGACCACCCCTCTCCAACCTACTCTGCTGGCCACAGTTCAGGCTGGCAGAGCTCTCAGTGAGTGCATGTGGCTGCAAATAGGTCATAACGAAGCTCTCTTCCACTGGGGCAAAAGACTGATGTTATTTGTTAGCAATACCTGGAAGTGTTTTGTACGGCCTGGTGTAGCAGACACTGACACCTTCTTATTTCCAAGGATTGTGTTGATGGTTGAACTTTTGCCAACATTAGGGTAACCCACCTAGACGACAAAGAAGTGATATGTTATTAGGCAGGGTGATGCCAAAAGACCGACAGATCTGACACAAAAGTTCTTTAATAAAATGTTCTAAAAAAAAAAATTAGGGCAAGCAGAGGGGCACATTGAGCTTTAGGACTCCAGATTCAGTATTAATCTGTGCACAAAAGCCACAGTGGTTTGTGCTTGCTAGTTTTTATATCCTTATAGGAAGCCAGACTACAGGATGAATTTTTCCCAAGGAGGGCACATGGAATTACAATTTAGATTAAGTAAGTTTCATTTAAGCACAAAGTCCAACTCACCAGCCCAACATTTACTTCCCCATCCTTCACCCTTGGACCATTGTGCATGGTTTTGAATATCTCCAGCAGCTCATTTCTCTGTACTAGATGGCTGAAGTTCCTGATGTTCCTGTTCTGCTCCTGCACTCTGTGCTGCACTGCAGCACCATCAGTCCTGCTTTCCATCCTCCCTGGACCAACAGCATTTAAGTTGTCACCAGCTTCATCCTCAGAACAGGTTTGCCAGTCCTCCTCTTCATCATCTTCACAGTCTTCATATTCATCACTGCTGTTATCACTGTCCAGGACCTGGTTTGCACTTTGCCAAGTGCTGCCTGTGGATGCTCTTTCTGTGCTATCTGGTGCTGTGTTCTCATCTTCCTGACTGGAGCCCCCCTCCTCAGAACCACTCGGGTGCTCCGCTGCCCCCTCAGCGCCCAGCTCCTGTGGGAACAGCAGTTCAGAGCTGAAATGCAAAGACAACCCCAAGCCTTGCTGCTGCCTCAGTGAGCTCTCATCAGCCAGAGCCCAAGAGCTGACAACTCAGTGCTTTCATCACACTGGGGTTTTTTAGAGCTCTTAAGTAGGATGTAGGTAGGAAAAACTAGCCTGTTTCAGGAGAATGACAAAAGTATTCCAAGAGGGACTGTTCACAGCTTCTCTGTGAAGTCATTAAGAAGTTCCTCTCCAGAATGAACATGTGCACACCCAGACTAGTTTTTTTAAATTATTAAGCATTCCGAGTAAAAGGAATGTTTTTTCAAAATCTTCAGAACACAAAGCCATTTTGTTTCATGTCTAAATATTTCATTAAAATAATTTCAAGCTGTTTAGTTTTCAGTCAACTCTACACTTCTTCCCTGCAAAGAGTTTACATTTAAAAATGAAGATATTTTCACAACAATAGTATTTTGACCTTTCTTCCCAAAAAGAGAGAACTAACACCTTCAATCTCACTTTCAAACCAGTCTGTAAAAACATTTCAACCAAGAACTGTAAACCAGATGAACAGAGTAGTTATTTTTTGAAGGAAATATGGGATATTCAACAGCTGAATGGTCATAACAAAGAAAGCAGCACCAATTGATAACATGTAATTTGGGGCAGCAGCTGAGTTTGTTCCACTGGGTAAATTACTTCAGGTACTTTGGGTTCTCCAAGAAACACGTCCCCTCCCTGGGAAAGAAAAAAAACATGTAATTTGGGGCAACAGCTCAGTTTGTTCCACTGGGTAAATTACTTTCAGGTACTTTAGGTTCTCCAAGAAACACGTCCCCTCCCTGGGAAAGAAAAAAATCCTCTATACAGATAACTCCAGCCCTTGCAGCATCCAACCTGGAAAGGTTTTCCTTCAATGAGTTAAGAGTTTGCAAGCAGGTCTACAAGGGCTGTTTCTGTCTTCTGCACTTTGTTCACCATCTTACCCTCCTCACTTTTGTCTCTGAATTGATCCTTCAAATGCTGTTTTACAGCTGCACAGGTCTTTAAAATAATCCTTTTGTGCTCAGGTACATCACAAGGATAGCTGCAAAGCAATTACCAGCTGCAGCCAGCACAGACCTAGTCTGAACTGGTCACCTGCAGTACCTTTGATTCTCCACAGAGCCGTTCACACTCTGCCAAAGCTGACCAGAACACCACCTTGACACCCTCCTTCTCAAAGAACTGTGCCCAAGCAGCACGTTGCTCCTCACTCAGCAAATCTGCTTTGTTGATCAGGATCATGTTCTCCTTGTCATTGCTGACTTCCTTAACGTAACTTTCCTAAAGAGAACAAGAGAAAGATCAGTTTGTGCTCTGGTTTTGACTCCTTCCACCCAAGACAATACAAGAGCAGCAGCACAAATTACTCCATGCAGCCCCACACAAGTGTAGCCAAGCTTACCATCCCTAGGCTGGTGGGCTGAGTGCTGCTCAGCAGACAGCCACAAGAACAAATTGGAGCATGCAACTACCACAGTACAGCTTGTTGCTGGTCATGTGTGCAAACATCTTGTCTCCTTAGAGCTGTGACAAGATATTAATCAGCACCCTGCAGCAGGAGCTCCTAAGGTAACTATTTGAGCAATTTCATGTCTCCCTGATGGAGTGTTCTATAGCCTATCATTACAAACTTGTCACTTCAATGATTTTTGATCTTTTGTAATCCTCACCCACTTTTATTTCACTATGCGTTTACATAAGACAATTCCTTTATGTGAGGACACTTCTAATGAGTAATGAGGAATAAAATAGTATCTACAATGTAACATCTGCAGAAGAGCCTCTATATTCACAACATTCTGTGTGAAATACCAAAGGACAAAGAAAAATAATTTCATGCCAGAATAACTGCAACAATTACTAAGATATTCACTCAGCCACAACAGCAAAACAGCTTCAAGGTGGCTGAATGCATTGAACAAAAAATCTATCACATAAACATTAAGATATAAAATGAAGACAACATTCAGAAAGTGGTTTACTTACCAAGTCTTGACATCTAAACAGAAGGGGGTTTCTGGCATCTACTATCTGGACTACAATATCACTGCAAAAGTAAAGGAAAGCCCCATGAAGCACTCCTTCTTACATTGCCTCAAAGAAAGCAGTAAGACACAGCAATTATTCACTTTTGGGTTTTCCTCGGAATTTTAATAGTTTCAACTGTAGTATCCTACTAAATACCTTTACTGAACAACAGAGCATCTCAGCAGCCCACCTGCCCCACAGAGCCATGCTTGTGCTACAAGCCACTACTGCCATACAGTGTTTCCTTCTCTCTTGGCTCATTCTCCTGCACAACCATACAGCCAGCAAGAGGGAAGAAAACATGACAGTTCTGCCAACCCATCCACTCTTCAGAAATGCTCAGCAGGCAGGAACCACAGCAGTGGTACTCCATCTTTTAGAATGGTACTAAAAACTGTGATAACACAAAGTTGTGTTATCCTCAGCTGTGGCAGGGTGGTGACAGAGAGAAAGAAGAGGTGGTGTTCCTACACAGCCAGGTATTTTGGAATATTGTTGTCCTCCTTGCATGGAACAAGATGTACAAAGCCTCCCACAAATGACATGCAGATTCTAAGTATTTGATATTGGGTATTTTTAAAAGTCCCTCTGTGCTCTTTTTGCCACAAAATGCATAAAACAATGAAAAAATAGCCTTAGACTTCAGTAAAATATGTTACTCCCCCATGCAAGCAAGGCCTTGCAACATGCTTCAGTAAGGTGGTTTCTAGGAAACAGCTTCCAAATCCAGAGGCCAGGTTGCCACCACACACACGAGCAGAACTCATTAGTTCCACACAGTAATTAAATGCAATGGCTTCAGATCCCAAAGGCATTCATGTTTCTTTTGTCAAAAGGACAGGAAAATTAAACTACAGCCTCTTCCACTAGAACTTCTCCAGGCAAGTAATTTAAAATGCTGCCATGTATTATCACATGCTAATTATATTTGTTTGACAGGGATTTCTGTTAAGTCAGGACAACTTCAGAACACCACAGGTTGAATGGAAGAATTTCAAGCCTCACTAGCCAGTTCATTATGTATTAAAATAAAAAAAAAAATCCCCCAAGGGAATAATCTAATAAGCCCCATGGGTACAAAGAGAACTGCACAGTTACAGACATTTAAATACCAATACAAGGGAAGCTGACACCATCATACTGGGATGGGATACAGAGAAGTTACTGAACCACACTGCTGGGAACTAGTTTGAAGCAAATACATGGAAAAGGCTGATAACAGATCAAATTATCTGAAAAGGTAAAGATTGAGTGACTTTAACATTCACTTCTGAGACAGCATCCTCACTCTACATGAAATAAAAAGCCTTGAAAGGAGCAGAAAGGCATTAATAACACATTCCAGTCACCTCAAAACACCCTGTACACTCACAGTGTACATCATGGTAGCCTACAATGGATGTTCCTGACCAGCACTCTCCCAGCCAAGGGCCCACAGCACTCAGTACAAAGCCCCTTCTGTCAAAGGACCAGCTCACCATGACCTCACTGGTGGAGTATTTTTCAATTTTAGGAAAGTGAAATGAGACGATCTTAAACCTAATTACTAGTGAAATTAAATGCCCCAGTTAGATTAACATAGCAGATACCACCCTTATTATATTACGGCTCAGCAGAGCAAACAAAGCTGTTCCTGTGGTATGGCAGCCCGTTGTCTCCTGTGCACTGCTGCAAGTTCTCTGTGTGGCAAAGAGACAAGGGGTTCCTTCTTTCCCAACATTACTTACTCCTTGCCTCCTGCTCCTGAACATCAGCTGCTGCAGTTTGGTTGGGAAGGAGGGGAAGGGGTTAATCTTGGCAAGAGACCTCAAAGGCACTTTCTAAAGGAGGCCTCCAACACAGAGTTACTGGGGAAGGCCAGGAGACTCACAGTGAACCACTGCACATCACGCTGTTGAGAGCTAGCAGGCACCACAAAAACAAAATCACTGCAGTGCTGATAATAAAATACTAACTTAGTAATTTTTCCTGTGCTGAGACACCTGAAGCTTGTCTCAGAAACCACAATTCATGAAAATACATTTAACATCACATTTTAAAAAGTGGATAGCAAAATACTTTACCTTCTTTCAATGACTCTCCAAAGCTGACGCCAAAATTCCAAATTTCTTTCAAATGGAGTTAGAATTAACTTTTTCTCTTCTTCGAGGCTAAGGCAAAACAGAAAAAACAACAGCACATTTGGTCCATGGCAGGCTGTAAGCTCAGTTCTTCCCAAGATCCAGAAGGCTTTAGTTTTGCAGAGTAATCAAAACCAAACTCATATAGAGGCACTATTTCTGATGTTTTGTCAAACAGATCAAGCCCTCAGGTACACTGCTGTCAGTGGCACTGGTTTAGTGGTGACACAATGGCTTCTGATCTTGTCAATACAGAAGTGGTAAAAGATGGAAAGAACAAGAATTCATCAAGAGTCTGCCTGTGAAATTTGAGAGCCATGATAACTAATGAGAGAAGTTATCCCAAGTGCCAGTAGTTTTTTTCTCAATTGAGTATCACTTGGAAAAAACGAAATTTGGGGATGGCACCTGAAATACCTCTATACAACCTTTAAATTGGTGTTACCACCACCTGAACAACTTTACTCAGGGTAAGCACGGGTTTGCAGGATGTGAGCAGATACCACCCATGTCTCCAAGCCAGCAGAAGCAGTGCTAGACCAGCACAGGCTGCTGGATGCAGCAGGCTGGCAGCACTACTGCTCTTAAAAGACACATCCAGAGCAGTAACCCTCTACTTCACAGGTGAATGAAGAACATCACACGTCATCCTGAATTAATTTAAAAGAACACACACACATAAGACAGCTTTGCAGAGCTGACCACAAAGACATGCTGGATTGTGGCTGGGATGTCCAGCCTTCCAGGACAAGTACAGAGAGGTACTGAACAGCCATTAGCTTTATTGATCCAACAAGGATAAATACAACCTGCTGCTTCCTGTGTCACTAAATGCCACCAGCTACTTACCCAGCCACAGGCAGCATACTCACTGGGCAAGCTGTCGCCTCCACTCGAGAAAGCTCTCTCTCTCTGCCTGCTTCAAGTCCTCTGCACTGGTTGTCCTATCCCACTGCGGCCTATAACAAGCATATTTTGGAGTGAGTGGTCAGAAATAGCAGTCAGTCCAGCTACATTACTTCAGTAAACATAAAGAACATAAAAACCACACATTCAGCTATGCTGAAGTAAAGGTTCAGACGTACATGCATCTATTTTCAGCAGTTTTAAGTAAATCTTCTTTCCTTGTTCCTTCCAAACTCCATTAGCAGAGAGCACATACACCAGATACCACAGAGCTGTTTTCTTGAGCTAAGTTTTGCAGGGTCCCTGAGATGGGATTAATCTCTCTGTTCACCCTTCACAGAGCTCTGAAAAGGTTTATCAGGCAGCCTGGATGCACCTGCTACAGCAGTGCCAAGCTTTGGGCAGAAAACCCACACCTTCAGGCTAGAAAGGCTGGCACTGGCAGCACTCACACGGCAGACTGGCACCTGTACTGTGGGTTACAGCCCGCTCCCATAGGTTAGTTAGTGCCTTCTCCAAAAGCAGGGTTTGCCAACCTGAGGCTGTCCTCAGGCTTGCAGCCATGGGGGAGGATCAGCCTGGGAGCCCCACTCAGCCAAGGGTCGCCCGGGCAGCCCTGCAGAGCTCACCTCCGCGGGATGCGCAGCAGTTCCTGATTCTCCTGGTGCAGCTGCCGCACGCGCTGGGCCTCCTGTGCCGTGAGCAGGCCCGTGCAGCTCTGGGCAGACACGATCTGGGCATTCAGACGCTCTGAAGGACAGACAGCCATCCAAAGACACCCGTCCCCAGCGCTGCCACCCCATCCTGGCCTTGCTGCCCCAGCCCTGGCTCAGGGCCCCACAACCCGCCTCAGCTGCGGCCGGCAGACCCACCGCCAGCTCCCATTCGCACTCACTCAGCCCAGAACCGGTGCCGCCCGGCCCCGGCATCCCCGCCTCGGCCCCCGGGATCTGCCCCCGGCCCGTCCCCGCTGCTCACCGGCCACGAAGCGGGTGCCGGCCAGCTCGGCCGTGGCCAGGAACTCCTCCAGCGGGCTCTGCTCGGGCGCCGACCGCAGCTCCGGGCCGCGCTCGGCGACCACCTCGCTGGCGTGCAGCTGCCGGGACAGGACAGCACCGTCAGGCCACGCCGCCCCGAGCTCTCTCCCGCCTCCCCGGCCCCCGGCTCACCCATGAGGAGGCGCCGCGGCGCTCCAGCCCGCGCTGCCGCTGCAGGGAGCGCCCAAGCCCATCGCTCCGTTTCTTGCCCATGTGCCGCCGCCGACGGAAGAGGCGGGCCGGCCGCCGCTTCCACCGCCCGCTTCCACCGCCCCTTCCGCCGCCCGGCCCCTTCCGCCGCCCGGAGCCTGCGCCCGCCGTGCCCCGGCCTGTCCCGGCCTGTCCCGGTGTCCGCCGCCAGGCGGTGCCGCCGCCCCGGCCGTGACTGTCGGACAGTCTGAACGTGCACAGGGGCAGGTTTAGGTTGGACATTAGTAAGAATTTCTTAACTGAAAGGGTGATTACACGTTGGCGTGGACTGCGCAGGGAGTTGGTGGAGTCACCGTTCCTGGGGGTGTTTAAGAAGGTGGCACTTAGTGCCATGGTCTAGTTGATACGGTGTTGGACTCCATACCAGAGGTCTTTTCCTACCCAATTGGTTCTGTGACCATCCATCCATCCATCCATCCATCCATCCATCCATCCATCCATCCATCCATCCATCCATCTTTCTGTCACTCCCACCCTGTGGTGCTCAGTATGGACACACATCTCTCTGGGTCTCCCCTCCTCAGGCTCAGCTCTAACCCCCTCCCTCCCACCAGTACTGAGCCTGGGGACACGGTTCACTGCCAGCCCAAGGCTGGTGCTGCAGCTGGAGTTCCTGGCATGGGGTGGCACTCAGGGCTGCCAGCCCCGGCAGCTGTGGGGCCAGTTTCTCTTGCTGGTTCAGCCTGGTGCAGATGCTATCAAACCACATCATGCAAAACCCTGCCTGGCAGCCAGCCATGGGGGCAGGGGTTTGTGTCTCCCTCTGCTGCTCCTGTGGCCGAGGTTGACCATGTGCCCTGTAACACAGCCAGGCCAGTGCAGGTTCCTTTCCCTAGTGTCCACCATCCCAATACAGCAAACAGTGCATGCAAGGAATGAGGCTGGCAAAGCAGGATCCTGGATGCAGCTGTGGGAGGTACACTATGAGGTTGCTGGCAAAATCCAGCCAGAGTCTGGGCATCTTTGCCAGACAGAGGAAATTGCATGACTAGCCAGGGAACCACTGAATGGATTTTGGCAGCAGTTGTTGCGACTGGTCTGGGTCAAGATGGGAGAGCACGATAAATTAATAAACAACTTGACCTGTACTTGCTCACTGAACTGATTTATGAAGCATTTCTCCTTTATGGTTGTTGGGTTAAAGCCGGACAATTTTCACTACAACTCTGTAATATGTATCAATTGTAACTGGAGAATAATCTGTCTAATCCCTGGAAAACTGGAGCAGACAAAGCTTAACTTCAGGAGCATGGCAGCATGCACAACGCCCTGGGTGGGAGTGGTCTTTTCTCTTTTCTCTCTTCTCTCTCTTCTGTTTTCTCTCTTTTTTCTCTATTTTCTCATTTCTCTCTTTTCACTCTTTTCTCTCTTTTCTCTCTTCTCTTTTCTCTCTTTTTTCTTTTCTCTTGCTCCATGATAAACACCCATTAGGAAGGCACAGCTATTCTTTTCTTCTTCTTTTCAAAGGCAGTAACTGCATGGCATAAATTTCCCAAGGACGAGGCAGTAACTGCATGGCATAAATTTCCCAAGGACGTCTGATCCTTTGCCATGCTCATCCCAGGCTCTGCCGCCATCACCAGCCTGGTCTGGCCCCTCCTTTGCTTCCTAAAGGCAAATAAGAGAGATGAAAGGGAACTCAGCAGTCGCCTTTTCATTTAGGTGAGGTGCTTCAATGGAAGCTGGTGGGCTGCAGACAGCAGGCAGACATTTAGTAAAATAATTTCTAATCAAGTAATCTTTAATAAAACCATCTCAAGTCTTTATGTGGGCACTGAAGCAGTAATATAAGTGCTCATTATTGTCTTTCTTTTGTATTTCAGTTAAAAGTTACCTTCTCTCTACAATGCATAATCACCAGCCAGAGCAGCCAGCCAGCCTGGCTGATCCCCACGCCTCGGGTCTGGCAGCACTTCTAACCCCACAGCTGAGGCACGTGCAGTGCCATTCCCAGGCTGCCCAACCGCAGGCAAAATGCTCTAATAATCCCATTGGCACGGCCCTGGCAGCTCAGCCTAGCACCACCAGGGTCTGGAGACTGTCAGTACAGAGTGCAGAGCTCGGTGGACCTCCATGGGACACCTGCAGCAGTGTTCAGTGGCATGAACTGGAAACAGACACTCAAGGACAGGCAGAAGTGCTGGTGCAGTGGGAAAAGGAGGCTTGCTCCATCACCTGCAACCCATCCTGGGGCAGGGAGGTTTGAAGATAACCTGCAGAAAAATATCTCTGCATTTAGATTGGGATGTCTTTCCCACACGTTGCCCTCTTTCCCCCCACCTTTCCCCACTTCTAGACTGAAGTGCTTCAGGGGACAGTTAACTGCAGGTATTTTCTACCACCTTTGTGGGACCTACTTAAGCAATGCCCAAATTGCCCTCATTGTTGCAACAGATATGTTTCTGGGCACTTCATAAACACCAAGGAGTTATTTCTGTCTGGTGATGCCAGCAGCACTGCGAAGATCGCTTTGAGCAGAGCAGTGCTCAAGGAGATGTAGACTGGGTCATCCAAGTGACAAAAACATCAGAGCTGGACTAGTAATTGCATATTTCTAATTGCCATGTTTCTCACCCCTCTGTGTGCCTACCTGAGCAAGACAGCCTGCTGCTCCTACAAGACATTTATGCATGGATTAATCACACACAGTGAAAAGGGAAACTGAGGTACAGATGCTGTCACAAGAGCTGCACAGAGGCAGCTTGTCACCAGAGTGTGCATGCCAAGAGCACAGCCAGGCAAGGAGAGCTTGGAGGAGGGGGGCACGCTGCTGTTCACAGCGTGATAAACCTGTTGATTTGCAGCCCATTCCCATATGATGGAGTAGCTATCACTGCATGCAAAATGAACACAATTTTTGCTGCTAGGCTTTCTTTGTACAACTCATCTCTTTGACTGGGCTGGACTGAGGTGTTGTCCTGGGAGAGAAAGCACCCCTGTGCATCACAAAACTTCTCACCACTCCTTAGAAAAGCACTAAGTGCCCAGCACCACTGGCTCTTTGGAAAGTGGCTACAGCTTTGGGAATTCTCACAAAACCATTGCATAGACAAAGTAAAATCTGCTGTCCTTACAGCACATTGTAATCATTGTCTTGGGCTTCTCTCCCAACTTCTTATGCCTTGGAGCCAAACCACTGCTCCAGTTTTTGATGCATATCCTGAGAATTACTTAGCAGCAGCAACTCTTTTTCAAAAGCCTTTGATAACAGTGCATTTTTGCCTAAAGGAAACATCGTTCTTTCTGGACAATTTTTCCTCCATGTTCCTTTAAGGCAGCACTGGGAGATCTCAGGACTTGTGTCTAAAATATTCATGTGATGGCTATTCATTATTCATGTAGGTTCACAATGCTCAATTCAGTGGTACTGCCAGCCTCAGCCTGACAAGCAGACCCATTTAAGAAACCCTCCCCACAGCAGCCCTGAAAGAACACCAAGACAATTTTGCTCTGTGCACAACTGCAGCTGCTTGAACCCCTTTCTTTCCAGCTGTACTCAGAAGTGGCCTGGCACTGTATGAAGAGTGAGAGCTTGTTCTGCAAGCTTCCCATCTCTTGGTGAAGGTCTTGCTCCTCTTTAGAAAGAGCAGAATGATGAGGAAACTCTGAAGCAGGGCTGCCTGGCCAAGGCTGAGCCCTGAGAAGGCACCAACACCACTGGGGCCCTGAGTTTTTTAGACTCCCTTTTTTCCACCAGCCCTATGAAGATAAAATCACCTCCTTGCCTGGCAGGGTGGGGGCAAGTTAATTAGAGAGAACTGTCTGCCTCTTTGAAGGCACAAAGCAGATGGGATTTCTCCAGCTCCCGTTTTTTCCACCAGCCCTATGAAGGTGGCAGGGTGGGGGCAAGTTAATTAGAGAGAACTGTCTGCCTCTTTGAAGGCACAAAGCGGATGGGATTTCTCCAGCTCCCATTGTGTCAGCTGTGCCTGGGAGTCTCACCGTGCTGCCCACTGCTGTCCCTCAACATGGCCCATGGATGGAGCACTGAGCGGAGGATGCTGCCCCACCACCACCCCTGTGCCCCCTGGCTGGCAGCACGGTCTGAGGACGGCTGTCCAGCACCAGCCCACCCAGCGAGCCGCCCGAGGGTGCCGTGACACCCGAGGGAGGGCTCTGCTCCGTTGGACACCGGCTGCCCTTCTAATTATAGCAGCCGGCGCAGGAAGCGCCGGGGCTGTGCAGGAAGCGGGGTGTGCCGCTCTCGGGGACTGAAAAACAACCACAGCACCACGGCACAGCCCCTGCTCCAGGGGCACTGCCGGCCTGAGCAGCACTGGCATCACCCTTGGTGCCCCAAGGAGATCCAGGCTGCCTGTGCGTGGATCTCCCACAGTATTCACATGGCCCTGGCATCACCTGCGCTCCCAGCCCTGGGCCCTGCCGGGGCACACCCGCTCCAGGATGGGGTGCTGCTCCCCTTCAGAGAGGCTGGAGGGCGGCAGGGGTGGCATGTGGCTTCCATTAAAGGCTGTTAAGGACCCTTCTCCCTGAGCAGGTCATGCTGTCCCCGCTCCTGGTGACAGGCAGCCATCCACACTTGCTGCTGGCCGGACCTGGCTGACGCTGGCAGGGCTGGGGCCATGGCACCCTGCCTGCCAGCACTGGTGGCTGTGAGGCTCAGGAGCCGCTCAGTCTTTCCGCTTCATGGAAAAACCTGACAGTTCAGCATTTCCTTTGTCCTGGTTTGGAACAAAGAGTCAAAACTTTGACATGTTGCATAGTTATAGAGACTCTGAAATACTGTTTTGGAACATACTGAATGCTGGTTTGCAGTGTTTCACTTTGACTGTGTCACTTCAGCTGCTGCGGCACAAGAAGTTCTATTACTACCTGGGGGGAAAAAACCTGACACATTTTCATACACTGACAAAATCAGTACATTCCCATGAATTATTTTGATCTTGTCATATCAACTTTCCCCACCACTCTCCCCAACCAGAGATCCGCATCAGCTCCAATTCCAGCTGCTGGGCACAAAAGCCATCCCTGAAGCAGGGCTGCTCCCTGCAGGGTTTCCCCCTCTCCCGTCAGACAGACTCTTGCATCTCTCCACACTGCCCAGGGCAGCCAGCATGGGCAGCCTGGCAGCTCCCTCCAACAGAGGTACTGCACAGCTGCCTGCCTGTTTGCACCTCTGAGACACCGTGCATCCCAGAACCTAGGGGCTCATGGTGGGGTGTGACCACGGGCTCCAGTGCAGACTGCAGTGGCCAGGGCAGGACAGGGATGGAGGGGCAGGGAGTGGGGTCTGCCCAAAGTGCAGCACTCACTGTGCTGCCGGCCCTGCGCCGCAGGGCAGAGATCATATCTTACAGCTTTTCCCACGCCTTGCTCTGGATTTCCATGCATGCACGAAGGCAGGTGATGCTCAGTAGCTGCTGGAATATTGCATAAATAGAGAGCAGGCTGCTGCACTCCCCCCCAGGCTACAGCGCCATGCAGATAAGCCCCAGTGTGCAAGTCCTACACATCACGGGTGCTGCCGGCCTTGCAGGCAGGAGGGAGCCTCGTGCTCCTGGGAAGCAGCAGCATGCCCTGGCCACACAGGGCAGGCACCCCTCTCACTGTGCCTCAGCTTCTCCTCCTGGCAATGAAACACAGACATCCACAGGAACAGCCTCAAGCAGGGAGCAGGTGCCCCAAACTCAAATGGGCTGCTCCCTGCTGCCGGACTTCACCCAAAGGCTGTGGCACAGCTCCTCAGCCCAGCACAACTCAGAGCATTTTGTGCAGGAATTGTTGTCACAGACCACCATGATTTGTAACTCGCTCTTCAGCTGCTGAAGCATGTGGCAATTGTCCATGCCCAGAACTGAAGCAGTTGCCACATAGCGGGAAAGAGATGGTCCTGAATTAACTGGGCCCGTTAATGAAGCAAAGAAAGCTACAATGGTCTGGCACACAGACTGGTGAGCAAGCATGGCGAGGAACTGAGCCAAGACAGATTCCATTCTCAAGGGCTGTGACCACAAAACACCTTCCTTGCTGTTGCACTTCAAGTGGTACAGAGGCAGGTATTCTGGGGTGCTGCTGCTCCCCAGCCACCATCTGGAACCCCCAGAGGGTTTCTGAGATGCTGATAAGGAAACCTCTAGAACCTGAGAATGCAATGCAGAAATGGCAATGCTGCTGCCTTGGGACTGGGGAGGCCATGAGGAGGGCAAAGGAGTCAGATCTCCTCCTCACCTTACACACCACTGGGGTTTGCAGACAACTTTGCCCAAGGGCTGCTGGAGAGCCAGGGGGGTCAGGAGCCATGCTGTGAAAACTTGAAGTCTAGGTTTCTGAACACAGATCACTTCAATCGGGATGGCAGAGCCCAGCATGACTCTGCAAACAGCTCTGTGGGCATCATTATCAGAAGTGTCTATGCACCAGCACCAGCCCCCCAGCTGTAACCTCTCTCCAGAGGCAGCACTGCAGGAAGGTATGTGGGTCTCCTTGCTTGCTCCGTCTCACCTGGAGCAAACACCTGCCTGCTGAGCCACCAGCCAAAGGCTCAGAACAGGTTCCTCTGCCCACAACTGGAGGCAGGCAGGTTTTGGCAAAGCAACTCCCTCGTATGGAGAGACTGCCATGCCCACGCATCCCCGAGGAGCAGACAGGGTTGCTCTCGGCCCTGTGCTCACAGGCACTGCTCAGGCAGGTGTTGGTCTGAGGAGCTGTGCTTCAGCAGGACACCTTGAGGGAGGAGGCAGATCTTCGGGCACTTTGGGAATGCCACACCAAGCATGGGTATCAGATTTCACCTCAAGCCACTGGATTTATTTTATGTGCACAGCAGCATCTTCTGTTTTCACCTTGCAAGACAAAGAAGACAAAGGAAAAGTACATTGAATGTTACTTGGAGATGAATCAGCTGAACCAATCAGTCTTTCTCTCCCTGCCATGCAGTGGGAGGGTCCTGCAGGCTGGCAGGAGCTGCCTGCCACAGGCTGCAGCACAGCACACAGCCCCTCCTGCCCCCCTGACAGCACCATGGGGCTCCCAGTGGGTGCCTGACACCCAGCCTGCATCAGGGCTCAGAGCAGAGAACCCCCAGCTGGGCAAGCTGCTGCTGAGCTCTGCAGTCAGGGCAGACCTCAGCCCCTCACCTGCCTTCCTGTGAGGTCCCAGTGTGCTTTTGTTGAAGAGGCAGAGGGTTCAGTTCAGCACAGTGCTGAGCCCAGATGTGCATCCCAGTGAGTGCTGGGCTTCACATCAAGGGGCCTGGCTGTTCAACAGCTTGTGTGCACTGATGGGTGCACACCCAGCCCGTGCAGCCCTCCAGCTGAAGTTTTCTCATTGGAAAATGGGAGCATTAACACATTCACTCCTCAGGGCAAGCAGCAGCCTTCCTAACACTGTCAAACTGCTGTGCTAGAGCTGCTGAAGACAGAACTGCAGCATGTTACTGACCACACTTACCACTGGCCTCTGGAAACCATGGCTGCAGCCAGGCGTCCCCTGGGACCAGCTGTGGCTGAGCAGGGTCGAGGGATGGTGCTGACCACGCTGCCCTCCAGTGAGGGGGATTTTGGAAATATAAGCGAATGGGCTTAATAGTTTGATGCTGGTCACTGTGGTTACTTGCAATTCCCAAATAATCTGCTAGATGGCATTATGTAATAATAGTAATAAAAAATAATAATAGTAACAACAACAACGATAATTACATACTGGTTTAATTGATCCAAACTCTAGAAATTATTTGTGTAATAATTTAGGCAGGTGTTTACATGTTTTACAGCACGAGTATGTACTGCTCCCCTTTTGTTGAGCACTCATCCAAACCCTGATAAGTGCCACAATCTGCAATGCTAGAATTTCTATTCTTTTTGGCAAGATCTGACACATGACACAGGAAGCTATAGTAACAACACAGAGACCAACTTTTTCATTATGTCTGTGAGTGTACCCAGCAACCCCGGCAAGAAATTACAAGACAGCTTCTTGCTCTTCGGCTGAATACAAATAAAGAGCAAAGGATTACTCATACATAATAACTAGTATTTGCTGCAGGCCCTTCAGGTCTCAGAGCCGGACTAACCAAACCAAAGGAAAGATCATGTTGCAAGAGCGGGATTTGTCCATGGCACACCCTGGCCGTGCAGGCAGCTGAGGCTGGGGCTCTCGCAAAGCGTGGGGTCCCGCAGTGGCCCTGGGATTTTTATCAGTTTAAGGGGATTTGGAGCAGACGGATCCTCCGCGGTGCCCTCTCCATTCTCCCCGCCCGTGCTGGCGGAAGCAGCAGGAGCGCGCTGTGGCGCCCAGGCTCCGCACGTGGCCGTGCCGAGCCGGGTGGGGCTGGACGGGCCGCACGGGGGTCCCGCTCCTCCGCGCCCGCGGCGGCACCGGCGGCCGTCCCCCGCTGGAGGCCGGCATGCCCCCCCGCGCCCGGAGCCGTCGGCGCGGCGCCTAGCCGCGGCTCCGCGGGGCCATGCTGCCCTGGAAGCGGAGCAAGGTGGAGCTGGCGGCGGGCGAGGCTCGGCGGCAGAGCAAGCCCAAGGGGTACGCGGTGAGCGTGCACTACTCGGCCCTCACCTCGCTGGCCCGCGCCTGCCCCGAGAGCGCCCTGCACCGCGTGGGCAGCATGTTCCGCTCCAAGCGGCGGAAATTTCGCGTTACCAGCGAAGACCCCACGTATACTGTGCTCTACCTGGGCAACGCCACCACCATCCAGTCTAAAGGTGAGGGCTGCACCGACCTGGCCGTCTGCAAGATTTGGAGCAAGAGCGAGGCGGGCCGGCAGGGCACCAAGATGAAGCTGACCATCAGCGCTCAGGGCATCCGCATGGCCCACGCCGAGGACAAGGGGCTGCGCCGGCCCGGCCACCTCTACCTGCTGCACCGGGTCACCTACTGCGTGGCCGACCCGCGCCTGCCCCGTGTCTTTGCCTGGATCTACCGCCACGAGCTGAAGCACAAGGCGGTGATGCTGCGCTGCCACGCCGTGCTGGTCTCCAAGCCCGAGAAGGCGAAGGCCATGGCCCTGTTGCTCTACCAGACTTCGGCCACGGCACTGGCCGAGTTCCGCCGGCTGAAGAAGCGGGACGACGCGCGGCACCAGCAGCAGCAGCTGGTGGGCGAGCAGAGCATCCCGCTGGTGCCGCTGCGCAAGCTGCTCAACGGGCAGTGCTGCTACAAGCCGCCGGTAGAGCGGAGCCGCAGCGCGCCCAAGCTGGGCTCCATCACGGAGGACCTACTGGGCGAGGAGCAGGAAGAGCGGGCCATGCACTGCGACTGCGAAGACATCCTGGAAGCGCTGGGCGAGCCCGAGGGCGAGCTGCTGCGCCCCAGCACCGGCCGCGGCGAGAGCCCAGAGCTGGGCCAGCTCCTCCGCGACCTGGGCGAGCTCAGCCTCGGCAACGATCTGCGCTCGCTGCGCGCCGACCTGCGCGTCCGCCGCCTGCTTTCTGGGGAAAGCACGGGCAGCGAGTCCTCCCTGGAGAGCGGCGGCACGGACGGGGCCGCCCCGCCCGGCAGCGACGCCGAGCAGCCGCCCCCCGGCGACCCCGAGACCGGCTGAGCGCTCGAGCCCATACGGGCGTGCGCGGTGCCGCCGGGGCGCACCGGGTTCCCTCCGGGAATGCACGGCCCCGCCGGGGCGCACCGAGTTCCTTCTGACCCCTCCGGGAGTTCCCGGTCCCTGCCGGGAGTGCACGGCCCCAGCGGGGCGCACCGGCTTCCCTCCGGGAGTGCACGGTCCCTTCCGGGCGTGAGCGGCGCCGCAGGGGCGCACCGGGTTCCCGCCGGGAATGCGCGGCCCCGCCGGGGCGCACCGGGTTCCTTCCGGCCTCTCCTGGAATGCACGGTCCCTTCCGGGCGTGCACGGCCCCACCGGGGCGCACCGAACCCCTCCGGCCCCGCCGAGGCCCCTCGGGGAATTCGCGGTCCCGCCGGGTCCCCGCGGTGCCCCCGCGTCCCGCGGAGCATCCCGGGGAGCGGCCGCCCCTCCCGTGCCGGTGCCGGTGGCCGCCGGAGCCGGACCCCAACTCGCTGCGGCCCGAGGAGGGGAGGCGGCCGCGGGCTGTTTACCTCCGGCTCAGCCCTTGAAGATCTGCCAAATTCCTGGAATAGCTTTCCCCGGGGAGGGCGGCGGGAGGGAGGTGTTGCGCCTTGTTTACAGTCAGAAATCTCATATCCGAGAGGCCCCCCCGCCGTTTTCTCCATTAAAGTCACTCCATCGTGCTGTCGTGTCCAAGAGGTTTGCACTGTTGTGAAGTTGGGTTTTTTTTTTATTATTGTTTTTAAGTTAGACCTTTTTTTTTGGGCCCCGGTCCTGTCCCCGGTCTCAATGCTCTAGATCTTTTGCTGTGCAAAAGAAGACTACTTGTGGCTGTTCACCTGTACATAGGGAAATGTATGCAAATACATTTTGTTATTTTTAAGAACACCACCATTGCGATCTCCTCTGTTTGCACATATGTGAAGAAAATAAAGATGATGGTAACTTAAATGGGGTCACTATGGCAATTTGGCCTCTGTGTGTGGATTCCTGTAAGGAGCTGGGTGGGGGAGAGATCCCTTGGGAAGTGTTGGAGGTGCAAGATAGCACTGCACAAAAAAAGCTGTTTACAAGCATAAAACGAGATTCCCAGGCTCGCTGGAAATGTTACACTACAGAGAAACACACTGGGCACTTAAGGGCTGTTAAAAGACACAGGGATGAGGTTTCCTCTCAGCAGCGTCTAATGATGGGCAGGAGAGTGCTAGAAACCTCTGTCAAGGCGCTGTGGCTGGATCCTAGTCCGGAGAAACCCAGCTGCGGGCCCCTGAGACTGCCCTGAGGCGAGGTGCCCCTCGCCTGGGCACTGGGGATACTGCACAGCGTTAATGCCATCTGCATCCAGGTGCTGCAGCTGGTCCCTCGCTGCTCGCAGGGCCAGCCTGAGACAATTTTTAAACCTCACCCAGGGTAAGCAGTGAAGTTGATTAGCCACGGGACTGCCGCGGTATTTTTAGCTGTAAATCTGTTTGTAAGTGGCAGGCTCCCAGGGCAGGAGAGATGTTCCGGTTTCATTTGTCCCCAAGTGGAGGTATCAATTAAGAGATAATTAATCTGGCATTTCTGATGTCTAAATGTTTTCCACTCTGCCTGTGCTGCAATCGCTGGAGTCGCAGGAATGTCAATGAAAAGCCCGACCAGCTGCCAGGGCCAGGCCACACTCCTTGTGTAAGGAGCCCGCCTCGGAACTTGTAAATAGCTCATTAAAACCTATTGCAAAATCTGCCACCACACCAGCGAGACCATTGTCTCAGTATGAATTAGTCAGAGGAGGAAGGCACAGTGGTGTGGCTTTCATGGGAAGGGGTGATGGGGAGAGGGGGGAATCCCCTCTGAGTGGACACCTTCTTGCCTAGTGATGGGCAGCGGGATGCAGCGGGTGGCCACTGCTGGATTTGAGCACGCTCAGCCCTGCAGAGACGCCCCTTGCTAAAGAAACATTGTGTCTTGCTGCTTTTCCTCAGACGAAGCTCCCTCCGCCTTTCCTAGGGAGGGAAGGGGCACGGAGAGGAAATGAAACACCACGGAGAGCTTATCCCAAAGTGCTTGTCCCGAGATGGGGCTTGCCAGAAGCGCCCTGGGCTGAGTGCCCCAGGTCTGCCCAGAGCTCTCTGCTCCCGGGGCAGAGGGAGCAGGCAGGGCTTGGAGCAGGGAGCAGTGCGGCACCTGGGGAGCAGAGAGGGCAGAGAGGGAGTCACGGGGATTAGTTAACTAACCCTGGGTGTTGAATGACCCGTTGGTGTTTGCTTTATATCCTCAGTGTGTGCTTAAAGGTGGTTAATGGCCTGAGCTTAGTCAATGCCTTTCCTCTCTCCAGAAGAGCCATCATGTCTGCAGCAGTGAGAAAAGGTTTTTATCGCATGCCAGAGCTAAAAGCACAATTCCCTGAGCAGCAGTAGCAGCAGCCAGGGCCTGAAGCGTTTCCCCTTGAAGCCATTAGCAGGGCTACTGTGCAGTTTCCTTAGAGGCCTGCATAGATCGTTAGCTGTAGAGTCCAAATCCCTTTGTGCCTGGGATATTTTGGTACTGGAACCATAGAAAAAAAAGTAATATGTACGTCTGCAGTGCTGGTGTGAGGTTATTCATGTGTGCTTAGCTGCCCTGCCTTCCCCATAGCAGCATGCCTGGGTGAGGAGAAAAAGGTCATTTTATTTTCCGCACAGCAAATTTGAAGGAACATCTTCCTAGAAAAAGGAGAGGAGGAGAGAGCTAGACCTTCTCTCCAATAGATTTGAGTAAAAAGGTGAGCTGCTGCTGTTTTTTCCTTTTAAACAAGTAGCTGCTTGTGGAACTGAAAAGCCTACTGCTGGCTGATATGTGGGGAGGTGCAGCAGGGCTTTGGGAAAGGCTTGCTCCCATATGTAGAGGATAAATTGTTCTATGGTCTCTGCTGTGTGCCAGGGCTGCTGCCCACTGAGCGTGTCCCAGAGCGGGCACTGCCCCTGCTGGGGCTGTCAGCAGAGACACGATCGGGCTCCATCCATCAGCACTCAGTCAGCCTTACAGCCAGGGATGGTGAATCAGCCCCTGGCGCAGCGCAGGCGGGAGGGCTGCGCAAAGAGCAGCACAGACCATGAAACTGCTCCCCAGCAGCCAGCAGCCCATCCCACCACTGCTTTCCCAGGGACAGGCAGGCAAAGGGAGAGTAAAGGCAGCCTGATAGCTCTGCCAGTAGGTTTGAACTGTGGGGGAAGAAGTCAGATGTGGGAACAGAAATCAGATGTGTGCAGAGTTACGTGCATTGCTGTCTGCCCCTGGTGCAAATCACTGCCCTGCCCAGGCTCGGTGGGCCAGCCAAGGACATGTCCAGCACAGCAAGGTGGAACACTGAGCTTCACACATCTCTGACCTAGCAGGCAGTGTGTGATGAATTGGCCAGAAAATACATATAACAAACAGCACTAGGAAAGGCAATGATCCGGCTCTGAGCCTGACACATGGAGCTGATGCTTTGGCAAGTCAGCTTAGGTGCTGCACCAGGTGCCTGAAGTTCCTCAGGTGTGTTATGGCTAAATAGAGCATGTTATTAATCCAGGCAACAATGATGGCCCCAGAATATGAAGATATTAAGGGGGAAAGAGCCCTTTTTGCTAATACCATTTCTTGATTGTGTATTTACTGGTGCACTACAGATTTTCTCCTGAAAATGAGGCTCAGGGGCCACACAAATGTGGAAGTGTTGGCAGGATCCCATATACAACTTCTTGTTTTTCCTGCCCTTAGCATGCCCTCCTCCCATCTTTAGGTCTTCCTCATCCACAACAGGAAAAAATATCATGTGCAACCAGAAAAATTAGCCAGTGGTCAAGTGGAATGAGCCAAGTCATAAAATGACTTTTAGCCCAGACTATAGTACTGTTTAGATCCAGAATTATTTGCAGTTTAGTTTGGAGATGTGCCTTGCATGGGGCACATCCAGTTTGTCTGAACAGGGGGGACAATGTTGGCTGAGGGCCTGCTTTGGACTCCTGGATGTGAAATTTTGTTGAATGGCACCAGGTCAGTGGTGAAAACTTCTTTCTTTTTGGGGGCTACAGGCAGTACTCAGTATCAAATACAACCTTGGGACAGTTCCAAGTCACCTTGAGCACACACACTGTGACTCTCAGAGAAGCAGGAAGGCGTCAGGATTTCCTCCTTGGCGGTGTGTTGGAGAAGAGCAGCTGACCTGTCCCACTGCTGTTAGTCATTCCCAAGGCATCACAACTGTCCCATTGCCCAATTATTGGTCATCACACCAAACCCTCTATTATTCAGTGGGGAAAAGCTCCCCAGTTTCAGCCTGCAGGGAAGGCACGGGGCAGACAACCTATTGTCACCAACTGTCCAAGGGATTGTGGGTGACAGCACTGCACAGCCCCTGGTTTTCTTGGGTGAGGGTAGGCAGGGTCCCACTGATGATGAAAAAAACTGATGTGCTGCAAGGAAGGTGCAGTGCCAGCCAGTGCCTCACCTCCTGCTTCTCCTGGAGCTGGGAAGAAAAAACCCTTCATTTCCAAGGTCAGCAGCAGCCCCAGCTCCCGCAGAGCTCATGTGCTGTGAAGGCGTCTCCCCCTCCTCACCCCAGCCGCTGGTAGCAGCAGGGGCTGTTTTCCTCAGCAGCTGGAAGGAGATGATGTGCAAGGACAGGAATGTGAGGGCAGGCAGCCAGGGCAGTGCAGGGACAGCGTGGGGTCCCAGAGGCCAGGCCAGGTCGGTTCATCCGCGGGGCTCAAAGAGCCCCATGGAGGGACTGAGCTGACCTGGCCTCAGAGGTTCTGCTTCTCTCCACATCTCCATCACCCACCCCAGACAAGGTGACACCTCCAGTTTGCTGCCTGGTGCCTTGTAGGGGCCTGAATCTTGGTTAATGCCTGGCAAGGTGCACAAACTGGGGGGAACACAACTGTGCTGCAACAGAAACAGCAGGAAATCAAAGACATGCATTGAAAAAACCATGACATTCCCCCTTGCCAGTGGGGGCTCTGCCTGGTGGGAGGGCTGAGTGCTATGAAAACACTCAGAGAAACAGTTATATAATGAAGGACAAGGTCCCAATCCAGCCCTTGGCTTGACAAGGTGGCTCTGCAAGGAGCTGAGCTCCAGGCTGCGGCTGCCCAGCACCCTCCAAGATCCAACCCTGGTCACTGAAGTCCATGCTGCTGCTGAGGGGTGGAGGTGGGAAAAAGGCTGCAGAATGCTTTTTCCCAAGCTGGGAAATGTTCTTCACGCTCAGACTTGGTAAGCCAGAGCACAGCTCCCATCTGTGGGCTTAAATCAAGCCCCTTTGAAGGTAGGAATTGGGCAAGTTCTGGGACAGGATAGCCCAGGACTGACGAAGGTAGGGGAGGCATATGTGCTCAAACACATGTTCTTTGTTCTGTGGGAAGGATCCTGGAGAACTGGACACAGTAAAGAGCTTTGCCTCCTCCCTTACTCTCCTGCTCCTCAGTGGAGGGCAGCTGGGCAGGCTGCCTCCTACAGCTGGTCCTGCTGCCACCCCTCAAAGAGGGGTGACATGCTCGGTGTCACGTGCTGCTGTGGCCCAGGCAAGCAGGGGGGACAGAAGGAAAAGGCTCTGGGATGGGATTCATCCCTCCTCCCGCGGCACCGTGGAGCTGCACGAGGTCTGCTCGGATGCATGAACAAGCTGAACTGTGACATTAATTAGAGCTGACAGTGTTCCTGGAGGGAGAAGCAGAGCAGCAGCACCAAAGCTGCTGCTGCTGCGTCTGTGTGCAGAGCCAGGCTCTGCACCAGGCTGGCCTGGTTGTGCCATGACCCTTGAATCTTGCCACAGTGGGGTCTGTGCTCACTTCAGCTCCAAAGATCACAGTGGGAGGTACACCCGCAGCCCCAAGGGACAGGAAAGGCAGTGCCTGAATCCAGCCCTGCTGAGCATCTGCCCAGCATCGCTCTGCTCCTTGCAGCCAGCCCTAACTGCAGCTGGGCACTGCCTTTCCCAGTCCTGCACACTTACCTATCGTTCTCCCCTCTTATTGTGGCTCTTTGCCCCCAAAGTGCTCTGCCCTCAGCACCACTGTTTCTCACAAGCTCTTTTCCCATCCCAATTTCCTGCTGAGTAAGAGCTGCCACTTGCTGCTGCTTCACAAATGCCATTGAGGATTGCCTGCACTGGAACACAGTGCAGGCAGCCCAGAGCAGTAAGGGTTCTTCTTCCACTGGGCAGGGAGCAGTTAAGGGAATTAGGATAAAAAGTTGATATAAATAATTTGGTAGTTCCTGTAGGAAGATTGCAATTTAGCTTAATTATCATAATTACATTTTCAATCTCTCTGCTAATACTTATGAAACAATAGAGTCAAGTGTGAATGCAGCTGCCTGCATTTCCTACCAGTAACTTCTCATTCTGCTGCTTAAAACAAGTCCTTGGGGATGCTGAACCAGGCAACAAGGATGGCAGGTAGGAATATGGTATTCCCCAGCATCTTTTTTTGGGCATAGGGAAGCCTCATTCCCCTCTGCTTGCCACGAGAATTTTAACTTCAGCTCCAGGATCAGCAATATGATTGTCTGAAACTAGCCCACTTTGGTGTAAAAACATCATCTCTTCTGCTGGAAGTGGAGGAAAATAGTCTGGAAATATTTATTTCTGAGCAGGGAGACCCGCGCTTTCTCTGCCCAGTGTGTGGTTGATGACCTGCAGACACAGCTCCATCTGTGCTCGTGGTGGCCCAGGAGATGAGACCAGTGCAAGTGGAGAGCCAGGCCTAGGCAGCTGCTGGCAGGAATGTTCATTTACAGCAGCTCATCAAAGCTGAGTGTTAGTGATGACTTCTGAACATGGCCAAGACCATGTTTGCCCTGCAGCCTGCCCCTGCCTTTTCTCACCTGGGATGGTGAGAAATGGATGCTTCTCAGCAGCAGAGGCAGGTCCTGGGGTCTGTGCCCTGCCCACTGCCTTCTCTGGGGGTCCCAGGAGACCCTGACCAGAAGGTGTCTTGCCAGGGCCCCAGCAGCAACAGGCACCATGGCCAGGAGACAAATGAGCAAAGGGAGGATGCAGCCACAGAGAGCTGAGTAAGTGCTGCCTCCATTGTGCAGACGCCTGAGGAGCACCCAGGGCCATGGGAAGTGCTTCCCCATCCCAGCATCTGCCTTTGAGATGTAGCACACAATACACAGAGCACTGCTCTGCCCTTGGCTCAGCAGCAGCAACTTCACCCCATGTCCCAGTGTCCCCCCAGGCATCCCCAGTACCTCCACACATCCAGCTCTGATCAGAGCAGGACTGGAGCAGCTGTATGAGTTCAGGCTCCCTCAGGGCAATCTGCCAGTACCCTTGTCATCCTTTGGTGACACTGCGTCCTGTCCTGCCACAGTGCTCCGGCAAGTTGGGTTGGGAACTGAGCTGCTTATCTTTAGTGCTGCTCTGATCTAATTTTACTTTCTTAAGCAATGTCCAGGCTTTAGAGAGTGTTTTGTAATGCAAAGACTCTGCATGGCAAAGAGGGGAGTCCCTGCAGCTATCCCACATGCAGCAGTACAGCAGTTATCCATCCCCACACCAGTACAGCAGTTATCCCACATGTACTGGTACAGCAGCAATCCCCCACACCAGTACAGCAGTTACCCATCCCCACACCATACAGCAGTTACCCTACAGATCAGTACAGCAGTTATCCCACATGCACCAGTACAGCAGTTACCCTACACACCAGTACAGCACTTATCCATCCCCACACCAGTACTGCAGCTATCCCCACACCAGTACAGCAGCTATCCCCCATGCCTGACTTTGTGGCTAGAACCCTCTAGCTGCAGCACTGGCTCAGCAAATTTCCAGCAGAGCATACAGCATGGTACAGTTGTGCAGGAGACCTCAGGTCCACCATGGTCTGCTGGAGCTGGTAGTCACTGTAAGATCTGCCTTCTCTCTGTTTGGACTCCCAGGGCAATCCCATTAAGACCTTTTGGTTACTGCTGCTTTGAAGTAAGCTGAACCCCTGCCTCTTCACAGCTCTCACTGCTGCTGCCAAAGGGAGAAACACCAACGAAATCAGACCCTCCAGGCTGCCACCAGAGAGGCAGAGGAGCAAGGACCACTACAGGCAAAGGGTATTGCAAGGGCCTGGTGTGCAGCAATAGTAAGACCCAGAGTCCTTATTGCACCTCTAGGTTAACCTAGAGGTGAGCTCATCAGCCAGGACATTGATTTTCATTATTTCTGCTCCCCAATCTGAGCTTCCAGGACTGGGGAAGCAGAAATAATGGAAGGTGCACTCAGGCCATGCAGCCTCCCTGTGAAAGCAGTTTCATGTACACTTGCACTCACGCTGCCCCATGGCACCTCTGAAAGTAAAGCTCTGCAGGAGGCTATTTCAGGACCCAACATGACTCTCCCTCATGTCAGGACCAATTAGTTATATCCTGCAAAGGAAAAAAAGTCTACTAAAGCCAGCTCTGGTGGGACAATGACATTAAGATGTTCCAGGTGCTCATCTGGGTTCCCCAAGCAAACCAGGAGCTAAACATAGCCCTGGGAAAGTGACAGGAGGGGCTGGCTGCTATCCTCTGCACTGAGGTCTCCTGGGGCAGTCATCTCCTGCGTGGGCCATCCCTTCTCTTTTGTGCCCTGACCTTCCCTTGCTCTGGCCCTGTGCAGATCATAGCTCCTGCTCTAGGGCCATAGCTGACATCAGTCTGAGCTCATCTTGGTGGGTTTGGTTCATGCTTTATCCCACTCAACCAGGCCATTAAATTTCACTGTCATTTTCCAAGGAAGAAAATTTTTCCTCCCCATTTGGAGGAAAAAATAATTAGTCAAAATAGTGAGAGACAGAGAATTTTAGGCATTTCATATTCTCATTGTCCTCCCCCACAATGGTATTATCCTTCTCTAAATAGATGCTGAGCTGAAGACATAACAACACCCTACTTCCCCCAAATCGCTCGAGTGAAACAAATGCAGGAAGTTTGAAGGGGTTGGAGTTGTGGCCAGACAGGAGCCTGGGCACCCCCATGGGTTCCTTGGGGCCACGGGGGCTTCACAGGGCAGGCAGCTGAGCTGCAGTGAGCCAAGACCCAGGGTCTTGCCCTCATGAAATGGGGGCTGCTGCCCTTGCACTGTAAAAGAGCTGCTATGGGAGGTCCTGGCCCTCAGTCCCCGTGTCTGGTCCTGGTGCTGTCCCCCTCCCTAGGAAAGCACCAGCAGGGCAGTCCTGAACCATGGCAAAGGCAGCAGGAGAGACACAGACTCTACAACCCATCACAGCTCGGTCCTAAAAGCTGCTGCTGGTGGAGGGCTGGCCTGTCCCTGGCACAGTGCAGCCCTGGGAGCACCTGCCAGCCAGGACAGCCCCAGTGCCAGGGCCTGCCATGGTGTGATGGGAAGTAAACCAGTGTCCCTGGCTGGGTGCAGCTGAGTTGTGCCACTGGCACTGGTGCCTGCTGCTGTGGGGAGCCCTGCTGCTCCCTCTGTGCCATGCATGGGGTGATGGGGACACTACAGTCCTGAGCAGCTGCCACAGTAAGGTGCTTCGTATGGGGGCTTGAGGTTCCTCTGTCATGCCTGTGTGCTGTGGGGACAGCACTCCCTGCCCTCTTCCCAAGGCCGAGGTGACATTCTCTCTCCCAGGCAAGTGCCAAGTACCTGGGGCTGTGCTGGGACCCCAGCAGGAGCTGTTTTATCAGCACCGGGGTTATCACATGTGGGGACAAAGCCCCTGGCAAGAGCCACACTGGTTTGTCCCGGGGAAAGAGGCAGCCCCTCCAGACAGCACCTGCCTGCCATCCCTGTGAGCCGTGACCTGGTCCAGCTCAAGAGCAAGGCACAGTCGCTGCTGCACTGAAGATGTTCGACTCTTCAGTCACAGTACTTCAGCAACTTTACACAATTGTCTTTAATGGCAGAACCATCAGTAAGGCACTCAGAGGTGCAGTTAGACCTTCCCTCCCTGAGGAATGCTGTTAACTGAAACCAAAGCACAGAGGCAAGAAATTGCTCGATGAAGTAGTTTGGTAATTGTGAAAAAGAAGAACTTGTTTTCTTTGTCTTGCAACAGCAAGTTGCGCAACATGACCTGCAGTGGCTTCAGCTCGGCAGGTTTTCAGGAGGAGGTTGTGGGGTGATTTAAAATCCACACTTTGAGGAGGGAAATGATTCCAAGCCTGCTATGGACTGTGTGGTATCCATCGGGAATGTGGCAGTGGCTGACTGAGGGGCAGTGACTGTGTTTGGTTTCCTGTTCAGGTGCCCTACCTGAGCATGGGTGAGCTCTCCTCTCCTCTCCTCTCCTGTCTGGGGGCCGGCTCAGAGAGGACCTGGCTCAGCCTCAGGGCTTGCCTATGTTCCCAGAGTAAAGTGAGCTAAGGCCCACTGATGCATTAAGCAAGAGGAGCTTTTATGAGCTCATTTTGCTGGGTTGTTTTAAGAACCATTATAGTGATGATGACTTTTGGCCCTGTAACATAAAAATACTCTTTTTCAAGGTGAAGAGATGCTCTGCAAGCCAACCCAAGATGGAAGGAGAAGAAAAGTCACTAGGAGAGGTCAGTTAGGATTAATTACTTGTCCTACTGTCATCCCTATGTACCCCAGGCCCAGACATGAGCTGGACGTGCTAGGTGCAGGACAAAAAAATAGAAGACAAAAATAGTGCTGAGAGGAACCAGCAGCAGATACCAGAAATAGCCCAGGCCAGGAGAGTAAGGCCAATCTGAGGGCCCTCTCCTTCCTCTCTTCTGATTTCTTTCCCTCCCCAGGTGCTGCTGCCTCATCCTGGCTTTGTCATTCAGATGCAAATGGAAATGCTCCAGCATGAGACAAAGGCCGCTGACACCTTACATTTAATTCAACTCACAGAAGTCTACCGGCGCTAGGAGGAAAACAAAAAAAAAAATCCCACAAAAATCTTCTATGTCTGTTTTGTCCCAGTTATAAATGGTACAATCTGTGCTTTGTTCTCAACTATTGTTGCAAAATTGAACCACGTTCAGCCTCTCACCTTACTGAACGGCGGGCTGCCTCCAGCAGAGCTGCTGAGAGCAGCACAGAATGAAAGCCCTCCTTGGCCTAGAAACCTGGAATGTGTGAACCTCGTTAAAATGCACTCAGGGAGCTGGGCTTTCAAGTGGAGTGAAGCCAAAAGCCAGCGAGCCCCCAAAGGATGCTGTGTGGCTGTTCCCAAGGCGAGGAGCACACCTCCAGCTGAGAGACACGCTGTACCTGACAGCCCCGTAGTGCCTCCCGTAACAGCCCTGGCCTAGAAATAGCTCAGTGCTGGATGATGCTCTCAAGAGACTGATGAATCTTGCTGACTCTCTGCAGCATCCCAGCAGCTGCCTCCTGCCTGGTCACGCCTTCCCTTGGCTCACCAGCACCAGGCTTGAGGTGCTGCAGCACCCTTGTCTGATGAGCACTGAGTTTTGCTCAGCTGGGATGGAGTTAAAACATCTTTGGTTCTGCAAACATTGCAGGCACATTACCCTCCCCTGGGGCTCTGCCTGCCTGAGCAAATCCAGCATACAGAGCTGCTAGGATAGTATTTCCCTTTCTTTTTGGAGACGTGACCCTGGGAAGAGAATGAGCTCTGTCACCTCCTCCAGCTGGGAAAAGGCCAGTGCTCAGCAGTGCCAGCTGGAGACTCCCTGGTATCACCATGTCCTGCTCAGCCATGGGCTGCACACTCCCACTGGACTCTGTGGGGCCAGGGATGCTGTGGCAAAGAGACCTGAGGCCACTCCAGCCCTCTACATACCCTGGGGCTGCTGCCACTCTGAGCTGGCTGTAGGGTGTTGCCCCCCAGGTCATCCCAGATCCTCCTTCATCCAGTGGCAGGTGGATCCTGGAGAAGCCCTGGCCTCAGCCAGGAGGATATGGGACAGCAAAGGTAACTGCAATCTGCCCAGTTCTTCCTGCCATGCAGGCAGACCCACGCTCTTGGCTGCCGTGCAGGATCTCTGTGCAAAGCTGAACAGCTGCTGCACTTCATTCCCCCAGTGGCCTCTGAACAAAGTGAGCCCTTGCCCATGTGAGCAGCACTCACCAGCAATTCTGCACAGCACAGAGACCTGAAGTGCTGGAGGGTCAAAGTTCAGAAAGCCATTCTCCTATCCATCCATCCATCCATCCATCCATCCATCCATCCATCCATCCATCCATCCTCTTTCTCTGCAGAGAAGGCAGGGATGCTCCTCCTCTCAGCAGGTAATGTAGGGAGGGTAATTCACTTATGAAATAATTTAGTGCAATTCTTAGTTATTAATACTGTGCTTTATATTTTTTTAGGTTCTGTGTAATTGTTCCCCTGCTCTGACTCATGCTGTTCCAGGGAGTAAGAGCTGTGCACTGTATTGGCACTGCCTGCAAGATGCATGAGCTGCTTAGCTCCTGCCTGGCCTGGCTGAGGGGATCCTCTCCCCTTCTTTCCTCACCAGAGCCTGACCTGCCCCTGCAGTGCAGCAGGGACAGCCTGATCTCTGTAATCTGCTCCAGCTCATGGCCCCGGGCTCCTGCAGCAGCACTGATTTCTCTGCAGTCACTCTACAGGGGAAGCAAAAAGTTCTCTGTTATGTTTTATCTGTGTCCATCTTAAGCTCTGCAGAAAGGTGTTACTGGAGCCAGCAGAAGGGTAATTTTTTTCTTTTTACATGATTGAAATGAGAGTTATATGTGCAAAGCCATAAATTGTGTCTGATGCCCATCTGCTCTCGTTCACCCACGGTACCTTTCAAATGGTGTCCCATGGGGTCCTGATTTGCACCCAGAGATCTCCAGAGCCCCAAGCCTTCCCCCTCCCTGGTTTGCTGCCCACAAGGCCCACTGCACTGCTCCCAGGGGCTGGGCAGACAAAGGCTGTGTGTGAGCAGCCTGGCTTCTGACCCGGACTCCAGCCCCATGACAGGGCTCCCAGCCTCAGCTCCCATTCCAGGAGTTCATTGAGTGGCCTGAATCCAACCCCTCCCTCAAGGACAGGGCATTTTGCTCAGTCACAGCTCTCATATCCTCCCTACAGGTGATGTATCCCATACTGTGGGGCCTGGGGGTGTGTTAGTTACACAGCAGCTCTCATCATCTGACACCTGCAGTAAGATGACAACATTTCCAGAGTCCAGCACGGCACATTTGGCTCACTGCTGGGGCTGCCTCAGTTTCCCTTCCAGGTGGCTAAGCCAAGAGCCTGCAGCCACATCCCTCTGTGCTCCCTCCAGGGACCCTGCCACTCATTCACGTTCCCTTTGGCTCCTGGATTCCATCACCCTGTCTGTGGGTCAGGGAAGCATGACCTGCACCAGCCAGGACGTGCAGGGGTGTGTGGGGAGGCATCTGACAATGAGGACAATGCCACCCTGCATTGGCACCCTCTGCCAGCCCTCTCCTTGGCAGGGCCTGGAGGCAGGGGATGCTCTGCCTGGGGCTGCCATGTGTGGCAGCTGGAGATGTTCTAGGTAGCTGTCCAGAGGGTCTGCTGGGCAACCAGGTTCCATGAGTTATTTATGAGCTCTGGGAGGGAAGCAGTGATAAATAATACATTGGCACTCTCACATTCTGCGTGCATGTGTCTACAGATAAATATTTCATTCTCGAGGAATACACACAGATGCCTGTTGATAAATAAAAATTGGAAAATGTTCTATTGGATGGTGTTAAATACGACTCTCCCCTTGCATCTGAAGAACATGGTGTACCTGGTGTACAGCACGAAGATGCTAATTTCCCTCAGCAGAGGCTGCCTAAAATGTATCACTGCAGCACACTGGGCACAGTGCCTAGTGTAGCACACACACCCCAGAAACATACGGCCCTGGCTTTTCCTTCCACACCATTATTTTAACTTCACGTTTATAACAACACTATTCAAGCAGCTTTTCTAATTATACCTTGCACCGACTGGGCTCAGGACACAGCAGTCAGCCTTCTAAATATTAGCAGAGAGACCCAGAAGGCAGCACATTTCCTCTTGCAAGTGTCATTGGAATTTGCAGTGTGCTCAGGCATGAGTGGCGATGCCAAGCTTGTTACTGCTGTTTAATTAGGCAGGTGGCTTCTCCCATTGGAAAAACATGAGATACTGAGTGGGATGTGGGAAAACCCATGGGTCTCACCAGCCCTGCCAGCAGCATGGAGCTGCCATGTGCTGCTTCCTACAGCTCTTGGGGACCCAGGGTGCTCCTGGGCACCCTTCAAGATCCAGGGCTGGAGGGAGATGCAGCCCCCTCTCCAGGGACCACTGCCCTCAGTGCTTGCTGCTTGGAAAGCCCCAGAGCCCACTACCCAGGGCCAGCTTTGCCCCCGCCAGCCCAGCACCAAGGGCAGGTGAAGGAGTTCTTTTTCCCCTTAATATGTCTTCTAGAGCAGGTCACTCCTGGCTGTCTCTCAGTGCAGTGGTGGAAGTGGATTTAGCAGGGTCATTGTTCAGCTTGGCTTTCACAGAGAAGGTTGTGGGCTGCAGATGCCCTGGCAGAAGCCTCTGGCACAGCCTGGACAAGCAGCACACGCCGTGCCTGGCTGGTTCACCAGGAATGCCTATGCAACATACTGACATATTTGGAATTTTTCCAATGGCTGGAGTTGGCTGCACTGACTTGTGATTTTTTATGAGTAACCCTGTTTTGTGCCCTGTTATCATAGCTGGGTGCTGTGCCATGCTGGCTCTGGTCCCAGCAGTGTGCAGGAAGCTCCCAGCATCCACACTACCATGCTTTGTGCCACCACCCAGAGCAACAACGAGGGATTTCCCACCTGGAAATCCCAGGGACTGGGCCAGGCTGCAGCAGCAGAGCTTGGCGGGGGAGGCTTTGATCATGGGCCAGGGCTTGTCCCCATCAGCGGTCCCAAGCAGGGATGCAACACATCAAAGGGCAAGGAGGAATAGCTCCTGCTGAGCACAGCAGGGCTCGGTGCCACCAGAGACTGCCCCAGGCCCCTGGGAAAGGCAAGGCACAGGGAGCCGCTGCCCCAGGGAGGGGAGGCTCAGAGGAGCTGCGAGGCAGATCCAGGTTCAAGGAGAAAACATAGGGAAGATGGTCCAAGGAAGGAAACAGAACAAGGAGACAGTGGTGGTAAAGCCAGTCAGGAGGTTGGCTTTACCTCCAAGAGTATGTCTTGTGCTTTCTGGAGCCATGAGGCACCAGGTCACTGGGGTTTGTCTTTAGCAGCCCTTCTCTTCCTCAACCTCTGCTGGGCTCCATCACTAACAAAGGTGTCCATCCAGCTGACAGTGAAATTGTAGCCACGTTTCTTTCTCGCCATTCCCTGATGGGCATTTTATCCTGAGCTCCCCCAGGAAACTGCTCTGCCAGCCAGAGGAGTTAGAACAAAGGAAGCTCCACAGGGAGCAGGGAAGCCCTGCAGGGTGCAGGACTATTCCAAGAGGTGCTGCAACTCAGGTTTTGGGAACTGGACTGCCAAGGGGACACACCTGACAGTGTACTGGGGGATGCACAAAGCGCCCTGAACCTGCCAAGAACCTGTGGATGTGGTGGTGCAGGATTGCACCTTGCAAAACATGACTCGGCAGGCAGTGGGGAGAAGTGCTTTGATGTCGTGTCAGCCAGGTGGAATTTCAGCCCTGTCCGCTCTTCCTTGAGGGAAATCTGCATCCCTGGGAGGAGGCTTTCAGACAGGAGGGCACCAATTGATACTAACAGGGGCCTGTTCACTCTGAGCATGGACTGCCATCCCTGCTCATGCTGTACCTTTATCTCCTGACACCTTCTCCCACTTGCCATGTGGCATCACTGCCAACTCCCATCCTCCTCTTTGGCAAAGATTTTTTGTGTGTTAACACCTTTTGGTTTCCCCCACCTGGTACTTGCATGAAGCATGCAGAGAGATCATTCTGTTAAGCCTGGGAAGTCTGCAGCCACAGTACATGTAACTACTGGAGGAAGTGTGGGAATTTTATTTCTAGTCTGATCTAATCCCTATGCTGCAGGTCCCCACTCCTTCCAGCTCCATTAGGAAATTCCCATGCTGAGTAATATGGCAATGAATCAACTCAGAAGGAAGATACATTGCACCCAAGCCTCATCTCATCCTACTTTAATATTGGTTTATCACACTGAATAAACTGGAGTAATTGTGCAGAAAATGGCTCCATGCACATCATGCCCATCACATGATGATTTTCTGCTCTGGGTGACTTGCTGTCACCAGTGGCCAGCCCCACCTCTGACAGCAGTTTCCTGGGAACACCAGGCACTGTAAGGGTGCTGTGGGGGCTGGGGCTTTACCCCCTGGGACAGAGCAGGACAGGGGCAGTCCCATTGCTGGGCTGCTGAGGCCAAGGTGGGAAATCCACCTGCAGATCTGGAGCAGAGGTGTCCATGGCTGGCAGGCCATGTTTGTGCTCTACTCTCTGCTGCTGGTTTGGGGAGTGATGTCTTCACAGTGGTGGGGCTGGGGCAAAGCCAGCATCTCCCCAGGAGTATGTGCCTCCTCTGGTGTCTGCAGGCAGGGCAGGCTCTGACCAGTGCCCAAGCCTGGGGCTCTGTTCCCCACAGGACACTGACCCCACATGCTGTTCCTGCTGGTCCTGGCAGGGGTATGCTGGGATGGCAGAGACAGGCACAAGCAGGTCACAAGGACAAGTGACTGAAATGTCCTACATAACAGTGTGTGGGAGAAAATCCTCCACCCCAAGGACTCTTGAACTGCCTGTGACAACCAGAAAGGGAATAAAAATAGTGCCTATTGTTGTGTGCAGGCAGCAGGCTGCAGCAGGGTTGTGTAATGGTACCAGCCAGCACGGGCTGCCTCTCCCAGAGATAGCAGGGCTATGTGGGTCAGCTGGGCACAGCTCAAAATGGGGCCAGGTGGCAGTGGTCCCTGGCGGACAGGAGGAATGACCCAGCCATGTCCTAATGCCCAGCTGGACCCCCCCAAGCTCCAGTCTGGGGCTGCTGCCAGCAGCTGGCACAATTCTCTGCTGTGTTCCCCCGGCCTGCCCTTCCCTGGAGCAGACCAGGTCCTGCACCTCTCCTCTAGCCCTGACCAGCATGCCAGCTCTCCTCTGGATGCTATCCACTTCCCCTGCCTCCTCCCGAGGCAAAGATCCCAAAGCCAGCCAGGAGCAGCCTCACCCCTGCCCAGTGGAGGAGACCCTCCCCACTGTGCCCTGCCCCACACAAGGGATACATTTCCCCCTAATCCTGGTCTGCCAAACTGTGAGATTAAGAAGGGGAAGAGTTTCCCAGCAGCCAGCATGGCATCAGCAGGAGCCAGGCCAGCTGGACTTGCAGCCATGCTCCTGTCCTCACCCTGTGCACTGTCAGATTCTGCAGCTGCTGTGCTTTGCCAATTGGCTCACAAATTACTTTCCAACACCATGTCCTGTCAAGTGTTTTAGCAAAGTCAAGAATTTGCCTTTTTATGGATTAAACACAGGTTTGTTGACACCAGCAGGAGCTGGTCTGTGGCCAGAGGTGTGGCTGTGGGGTAAGTGGGTCAGGGAAGTGCCTTTCACAGACACCAGCCGGAGCTCGGAGCTGCTAGAGATCATGCCAGCACTCTGCCAGCACTCCGAAATCACTTGCAGACGTGGCTCAGCTCAGGCAAGTGCTAACTGCTAAGGTGTTAGTGGGTTTTGATATACCACTATGTCTTAACCTGATCAGAACCCCCTGGCTGTCAGTGGGCTTGGCTGGGAGTCTGACAGGGTCCAGGAAAGGGAGCAGAGCAGGTCGGTGTGACTGTCCAAGCCACCGAGCACCAGCCTGACCTGCACTGGGGACTCAGGGGGATGAACACACACCTCTGCAAAGCAAGGGCAGGTGGTCTCCCCCAGTCCCTGCAACCTGAGACCCCATCTGAACCCTCTGCTCTCCTTAGGGGCAGCAGAAAGCAAAGGGCACAGGTGACAAAGGCAGACACCAGACATTCAGCCCAGCAGTAACCCCCACCTCATTGCTTCAGGACAGCCCTGGGCACAACTTTTCTTCTGAAGTGCCCAAGCAAGATGTTCTCATCTTGCTGTAAATCTTCACTGTACTCACCAGCACTTGAAGTTTGTCCCTACTAAATCCCTGTGTGGCTCTCTCCCTCTATCTGGGGAACATGCAAATACCTTTAGAGTTGATAAATCCTTTCTATGTCAACTTTCAGGTTTATTTATACCGCAAAATATCACTTCATTATAATGTAAATGAGGGATCCCTGGGAAGCAGTCAAAGCAAGCAGGGAGCTTTGTTTGCACCATTTCATGTCAGACAAGCTGGGATGAAAGGATGAGCTGACAGGAGCCTACAAATGCCACCCACAAATGCCACTGTGCTTTTGCCATCCTCATGTGGAAAAAGGGCTGGAGGTAAATGAGGCTCCTGTCCATGCTGGCTCTGGTAGATAACCTTCCTTCCCATGGCTCCTGGCCATTGCCTGATCTGCCAATGCCACCAGAACAGATTCCCATTAGGTGCAGCACTCCCCACAGCAGACACCAGTGCACTGTCTGGCCAGCTCAGCAGCTGCTGGCTCTGTTCAGCCCTGCAGCCAGCAGCCACCCAGCCCATTGCCCAACACCTCATGCTGCTCACAGCCCCACGCTCGTGCTGTCTCATCCTGCTCCTGTGTCTCTATGGCCACTAAAGCAGCAAAGACAACTGAGTAGGTCACTGGTGCCCAGAATGGCAAAGGACTGAGGGTTGTTGGTGCCCTGCCTGTGCATGCAGAGGGCAGCAGAGTGGGCAGCAAGAAGGAGAAGAGCAGCAGGTGCAGCAGTGCCAGTGAAAGACCTGGCATAGGAGATCATGGTGCATGCCAAGCAGTCACCATGAAGAGCAGATCACTACCTGTCCCCGGGGGAAGAGATGGGGACTGTGGCCACCACTCCCCAGTGTGGGAGTGTCCAGATCCCCTCTGGGCACCCCCAAGAGTGTGTGAGGCATGGGGACAACATCCCCTCCCCAAAAGCACTGGCAGCCACAGGGACACCCCGCAGGGTGGCAGCTGGTGTTGGTGAAGCAGGTTGGCCAGTAAAGCAGGTTGCTGGTTCCAGCTGGGAAAGCAGGATGCTGTCCTGGGCAGGGAGGTAGGGCTGTGCCTGCAGCCCCAGGCACCCATGGAATACTGAGGAAAGAGCACCTTTGCCCACCCTTTTTGTGAGCAGAGAGATGGGGCAGGATCCATGAGAGGCTGCTGGAGTTTCACCAGCTGCAGACCTTGCTGCTGTAGAGAGCTGGATATTTGCAGCTCAAGAGGAAAGCCTCTGGCACGGCTTAATCCAGCTGAAGCAACTTGCTTAGATAGAGTCACTAGGTGCAAATGGCTCAGAATGAGGGAGTTTAGTTGGATGAATATTTCTAGATCAATTGCAGATTTGCTTGATAACTCTGCAGCCTAAGTGGGTTTGAGCTTTCTTTTATATGGAGATGGGAGAGCTCAGTGCTTGGTGACAGGGCTCCTGGCCCAGCTGTCAGGGTGTGTCCTGTTCACATTCCCAAACAAAATAGGCTGATTTTCCACAGGATCCGACTGTCCCTGCTAGGGTGCCCACATAGGAAAGGCTCCTACCTAGGCAGCACCAAATATTTAACTAAAAAGGGTTTTGGGACACATGTGCTCCCCTTCCCTAAAGGGGTGCACTCCCTGCAAATCCCTGGCACGAGCTTGACTTACTCTAAGTGCCTCCCCATTGGAAGATGCCGACATTGCAGAAATAATCAACCTATTTTTAAAGGTTAGGAATGCTCCTAGCAAATCCTCCCCTGAGTTTCCTTCCCCCCAGCTTTTTCTCACCCTCTGCCTCTCCCCTGAGATAGCAATCAATGATACCGCAGGTTTAATTAATGTTTTTGACTTCCAGCACAGGGATGTGATTTCTCCTCTGTGCTTTTGCCAGGAGTGGTCTTATCCTGCCAAACAGGCAGGTAATCTGGGCAGGCAAGACTGGCTTCATACCTGCAGCTCTAACAAGGTTGTTGGAGCCTTTGGGATTTGTGGTAGTGTTGGCAAGGCAGCAGAGCCCCAATGCTTGCACCAGGCATCCAGCTGTTGCTAGAAAAAGCTGTGAGCTGAGGCAGAGTAATGCCAGGACCTACACAGGGAGGGGAGGAAGAGAAGGCACAAGGGCAGCCAGGCTGGGTTTCTGCCCAAAAGGATGCCCTGGTGCAGGGAGGACAGCAGCCAGGATGCTGGCATGGTCATGGTCACAGAACAGTGCATTTAACTAAATAATCCTTGCTTTAAAGCAAGAACAGCATCAGCAATGGCCTTGCAAACCTCAAGCCCTGGTAGTGACTTCTGTTCTGCAAGCAGGGACAAGCTGTTCCACAGGACCCAGCCCATCACCCCTGCAGCCCCTCAGCCCCCACTGCAGTCTCTGCCATGATGCAGCACTGGCGTCAGCACGGGACACCCAGAGAGTGCTGAGAGCAGCTGGCACATTGCTGCTGTCTAGGGCTGTTCTGGGGCCCTTCTAGTTTTGTCTGACATACTCAGACTATATAAAATTAGATTTAGCCTTAGTGCTAAAAAAGAAGTGCTAATACCATTCAGCTGAGGGCTAAAGATGGGGCCACATCTATTAATAACCCTGTCATTTTCACTCTGGAGTGGCATTTCAAGCCAGCCTGCTCCAGCACAGCTGAAGACTCTCTGTTACTCGAGAGCCACCTTTAGCCATGACTCTGTTTCATGCAGGGTGGCAAGAACACTCCCTGCAGGTGCTTACTTCTCATTACAGGGATGCTTTTTAGCTAGTGCTGACCAGCAGAGATATGCCATCAGAGCTGAGGCAATCTCTGCTGGCCAGCATGGCCTGGAAGACAGTCAGGCAGCCCTGGGAGCAAGGCAGCAGTGAAGGCAGGAGGAACAGGGAGCTCAGGCTGCACTCAGCAGGCACAGGTTGGTCCAGCAGTAACAGAGGCTTTGGGTCCCCAGGGACATCAGTGTCAAGATGGGAAGGCAATCTGTGCCAGCAACAGCAGGGAAAGGGAAGGCCTGGACAATTCACAGTGTCATGGGTCTCCTGTTCTCATGCAATGCATGTTGCAGATGGGGACGGGAAAGTTCACTGCCACTGCTCCCGTCCCAGTGGCACCTGCCTGTGTCAGGTGGAGCAGGGAGACATGGGATAAGAGGAGGTGATGATCCTGTTTTTCCTGGTCCTGCCTGCATTCTCATGTTATTGTACTTCTGAGAGCCCCAGAAAAAAAAAAAAAAAAAAAAAAAAAACACACCAAAAAACCTCCTATGGTCCATGTGAGGGTTAAGTTGATTAATCAGTTATTAAACTAAAGTTTTGAGTTAAAAGCTTCCCAGAAAGGTGCCAACTGCAGGCAAAACAGGAGTTACCCAGTTCACATTTGGCTGAGCAGGAGCACAAAACATACCCCTTGCAGTGAAACAAAAAAGCCACGGGTGGATAACATACCCTGAGAGCAGAGCCTTGCCTCTTCCCAGGCATAAATCATCCATGAGTGGGCTGTGATGTTCTCTGCTGTGCCTGTTATCTGCTGGGTGAAGCTCCCTGCAAACATTCCCAGCTCTGCAGGCAGCTTGAGTGCTGCCTCTGGGATGAGCAGGCAGCACCCTGACTTGCTTATTTTACTGTCAGTATCCCCAGGGTCCCTGGGCTGGCACAGCCTCACAAAGCAGGACATCAGCTATCCACCAGGCTGCCTCCATGCTGAGCCAAGGACGATTTTACTTGTTCTGCCTCAAAGCATGTCCCATGTACATGACAAACACCTTATGCCTCCACAATAGCTACACCTCTTCCCCACAGACCCTCAGCTGCTTCCTGCCCCCAAAACCTGCTGGGTGGGGGGCTGCTGGTGGCAGTCTGAATGATGAGTAAGTGCTGGGCACGTGCTGCAGCCCTGCCAGGTACAGAGACCCCCACAGTGCCTGCTTCTGCTGTTTCTGGGGCCCCAGAATGAGGAATGCCAGCAGCCATGCCTGCAAGGGGAGGAGATGACCAGGCAGGCACCCATGATTGCACAACCCCTAGTTTCCTTAGGAAACCAGCACAACAGCAGCTCTACTTCTGAACAGGTGAAAGCAGGGATGGGGCTTGCTGGAGAAGGCAAAGAGCAGTGCCAGAGGCAGTCACTTGGTCCCCCAAGGAGAGGACAGTCCAGCTGTGGCACCAAAGCCAAGCTCTGCAGGCTGGCAGTGGCCAGGCTCAGTCCTTGTTGATGCACCCAGGGAGTGGCTGAACTGCACTGCAACCCCTGCCTGCAAGGAAGGGGCTGGATGCTCTTCCCAAAAGCAGCCAGAGCTGTAAGTGCTGGGTTGTGCCAACAACTCTGATGCTCATTTACCCATCCCTGGAACTGCTGGTGGCTGCACTGGAAGCACTGAGCACAGTGTGTACTGTCCACCAGCCAGCTTCACACTTCTGATGAGCAAAGAGCAGGAGGGATGGCAGGTTTCTCCATGCCACGTGTGCAGGGGTGCTGGGAACCATCAGCCTGACTGGGAGACTGCAGGTGGGGCTGCAGGAGGATTTGGCCAGGAGAATTTGTTAATTGCTGGCTGTCAGGTGCTGTAGTGTATGTGAAACTTGGGACAGAGACCTGCTGGCTTGCAGGCACTCCTGCCTGGGCCATCGATGCACACCAACCTCGCTGCTGCCTGAGAGGCTGCCTGAGCAGGGAGCCCAGCCTGGCTCTGCCTGTTTGCTGTTGCCCACTGAACTATTTCCCCTGCAGCAGGGATGCTGCACTGGCAGGAGCACAGCCAGAGCTGTTGTCAGCAGACAATCAGGGGTGCTGGGGGCTGTGCAGTCTCCAGGCTGGGTCCCTGTATGCATCAGGCCAATGCAAACCTTCAAGGTCATCCTTGACCCTTGCTTCTGGTGCTCCCTGCTCTTCCTGGGGACCTTCATCTAGCCCAAAGGCAAGCTGATGGGCAGCAGCATGCACTCCCTTGCTCTCCAGACATCACAGAGTGGTTCTGGCTGGCTCCAGCCTCCCCATTCAGTCTGGCAGGGGGGCAGCAGAGCTGTGCCACCGAGCACAAATCCCATTAAACGCTCCACAGCGCTGAGCTGCAGCTCCAAGCTCTGAGCCTCCCAAAGGACATAAGGCTGCTTAGGACACCCTAAGCTCTTCATGCAGATGAGTACTTGAGGCCATCAAAGAGGTCTTAAAAGCTTAAGGCAGGTAAATGTTTAAACTACTCTAAGCCCTCAGTGTCACAGCCAGGCCAGAGGGAAGTCCCCAGCTAAAAGCCATCTCTGCATAGTCACCCTCTGCCACAGCCCAGCAGCACTCAAGGGCCACCAAGCCCTCCCTTCCTCAGTTGCATTGCTCCTCCAAGTCCATCCTTCTGTCCCTGTCATTCTCCCCCAACCACATCCTCACAGCAAAGGCTCAGGCTGCCATGTCTCTCCCACCATATTTATTTTCTGTCTAGACAGTGGTAGTTTTGATATGCAGCCCCTCCAAATCCCAGCTGTGCATTCTGCTACCTCTCATCAGGAGAGTAATGAAATTAATGCTTTTTCGTGGGCAGTTACATACTTAATTCAAGCTCTACCTCTGAAAAGCCTGAATGAAATTGCATGGAGTATAGCTGGTGCCCCAGGAGTGTTTTCATAAATAAATCTGGAGGTTTCAGTGGGATCTTTAATACACACTAAATAGGAGTCTGTCACAAACTTGTCCTCTTGCAGAAACACAGCAGAATATCTTTTATCCACAACAGCAGATCAATGCACACAGATTTTCCTCAAGTGGTTTCTTGGTGTCACTAATGACTTGTTCCTTCTGGTTGCAAAGAAGTGTATCTGCACTAATGGGATACCACAAATTACTTCACTTGCTTCCAAGATGCTGAAGCTGCCCTTAAGCTTAATACTGCAAGTTATTGCAGGTATCTGTGCCTCTTTCCTCCGAGGTACCATGAGAAAAGCCTTGCTGCTCGTCTCCTTCCCAGGTCTTGTGTTCCTACATGTTTATTGTCAGTGTGGGAACAAACTCAGCTTTTCAGCTGAACTGTGCATTTGCTCTGGAGAGGACCCTGGATGTGGAATGCTCACCAGCTGAGCTTCCATCCTGCACCTGCAGCCATTTCCCTCCCCAGGCTCTGTTAACTCAGGAAGTGCTACCAGCGTAGCATTTCCAAACATACTCCCACACAGCAGGAACACTGTGCCCCTTTTCAGAGCTGCCTGCCTTGGAGCAGGACTTACTTTCAAACTACCTCTTCATGTTTAGGAATATTTATTGTGCCTGGTTAATCACTGGACGTGATGGTCCTAAAGGTATTTTTCCATCCTAAATTATTTTATTCCTACATCATCAACCTTCAGTTTGCTGCTACTACTGTTGGGTCTTTCATAGGTTTTATCTCAATGCAGAACCACAAAGAAAGTGGAAAATGCAACCAAACACTTTGATGTGGATCAACACAGTGTTCAGAGAGAGTTCCCAGTGTTCAGGCTCTCACCTCAGACTCCCCAGGTCACCAGAGGATGTTTTCTTCTCCCAGCTAAGGGCAGAGACCTCTGAGAAAACCCCGCTCCAGCCCCAGGAACCTGGCATGCATGAAAATATATTTGGAGGGAGGGGAGAATTTCCATATGAAAGAAGGAATTGACTTGAGAATAGGGAGACTGCAGCATGACACTAACATGAAAAGCACATTCATGAATATGGACTGGGTAGGAGAGGCCAGAACACTCATTTCCACATTTGCAAATGCAGCTTTATTTTGCATGCAGAACAAATGCTAAAGGGGCTCCAGGTCCTTCCAGCAGAAACCTGCAGCAGCGTGCTTGGGATGCTCCTGGGCTGCTGCACCAAGCTCAGACCCTGTGGATGGGGACACACCTGCAGGTCTTATCCTAAAAAGCATTGCATGTTACAAATCCCACTGTTGGAATAGGAATGAGGGATCTTCAACACACTGCTTGCAACACCACCTATTCCTCTTCTTCCCCTGTGTAAAACTCTGCTCTCTAAGTCACAGTCACAGTCTGGGAGACCCCAGACCCCCAGCACAGCAAATACTGGAATATATAATTAATTAAGGCTGAGGTTCCCTTATCTGTTGAAAGATTCTCACATATACATCACAGTTTCTTTAAAAAATCCAAGCCTGGTCCAGCAAATTGAACTTTTTACCATGGTGCTAATTTTCATACAATTTCTAAACCTAAAAAAGCAATTTATTAAGATGCTATAACCATGCCATTACATCATGAGACAGGAAAACAGTGAGAGAACTTATCAAAAAAAAAAAAAAAAGCTCAGGCTTACTCAGCTCTTAATGTAGCCCAAGTGATCATTCAGGCATCCTTGGAATGAGAATTTTGAATTAAGGGTGATGATAGCCTTAAATAATAACCTCCATACTGTCTACAAGGCTTTTATTCTATTAACTCCAGCATCTCAAGCAGGATGATAAATTCATTCACTAATGGTCAAATAGCACTTTTTCTTATAGCTTGTATTTTATTTCTTTTTTGGCAGATACCATCTCTGCAATCCAGCCTGTGCTGGTGCTGACAGCACTTGCAAGAAGCCTTTCTATTCAACTGATTTTAATGACTGAGCAGCTTTGCTGCTGGGGAAGTTTTGGTCCTTGGGATGAAAATAACTGGGACATGCCTTTATTTCTAAGTACTGTGTGCTTTGCCAGTTCTTTTTTTGCACAGAAATATCACCCGAGTCCCCAGGACATGGAGGAGTGCATTCACAACCCCAGCTCTCTGGTCTCTGCTGCCTTGTTCAGCTTCACTTCTCTTCTCTAGCTTCACACACCTTCATATTTTTTAGAAGTTCATGATTCCCTGAAGTACCATTTATATCCCACACCTGGTCTGTCACTAAGTTTGTGTCAGGATTGCTGCAAGAGTGACAAGGACCCTGCCACTGCTGTGGGAATGCAGTGATTCAAACAAAGCCTTGCCTAAATACCATGTCTTGTCTATGGACAAGGCAGGCAGCAGCAAATAACTTTTATGATTTATACTCGGGACACAGGTACAATAAAAAAATTCAGTAAATAAGATGAAATGCCAGCTGGGTAAGGCTGAGGCTCTCAGGGAATTTTCCTCTTCAGAAAAGTTGACTATTCAACAATCTGACATTTAAACTATCCTAAATTTCTTAAACTGGATTCATAACTGGAAAATGCAATGGTGGTTGTCACCTCTGCAGTGACAAAGGGGAAAATCCAAGTTCTGATTCCCCTGGCCCCTTCCCCTGCCTGGTATTTTTCCATGGCCTGGTTACCCTTTGGACACATCCCAAGTTCCTTCCTGTGGTGGTCTCTGAAATTCATTTAAATCAGGAAATTACTCTGCCTGTTTTTCTCCACAGACTACATGTGTCCATGCTGACAAATCACAGCAGGATGGATGTCAACCATAATTTAACCCTTCATACCCATGGCCAGGCCCTTATGAAGGCTGCCTTTCCTCTCAGTTCCATGTGCCAAGACCACAGCTTCTGGAAAAGATAATTTTATTTACTCTTGACTGGATCCTCCTTGACTGCAGTTCATCACACTGAGGACTGCTCAGAGCCCCTGGGATTCAGGTGTTTGATGGAGGTGCCTGCCTGGCTGCACAGTGGATGCCATCGGCACTGCGGGTGTGCAGGCACTCTCGGGCCAGTGAGACCAACACCCCTGCTGCCACAGACTGGGCGTGAGGGAAGGAGCCACAGGGCTGTGCAGAGGCTGTTCCTCAAAGAGATCAGAGCTTTGCAGGTGTTGGTACAGGAGGGGACATGGCAGGGGCTGTTCTGCAGTGAAGCTTGGGGCAGCTGAGCAGGTCCCATCTCCCCCAGAGACAAGTGAGCCACAAGTGCCTTCAGTGATTAACATCCACTCCTGACTGCTCCTTCAGCCTTTCTCCTCATCAGCTCCACGGGGAGGGCCAGGGACCTTTCCAAGTCTGGAGCACTCCTGACACAAATGCTTCTGCAGTGACCTGGCAGAGGTGCCACCTGAGCTCTTGGAGTGAGCACTGGCAGGTGTGGAGGCCAGGCCTGCTTAACAAGGTCACTTTGCTTTTTTAAAGGACTTTCCCAATCCCTGTGTGGGAACAGATCACACCCACAGTGGGACATGGCAGCTGTGGCAGATAGCCAGGCATAGGTTTGGGGTTGACTGTAGCCTTTAAATTCATATTGGGAATGATTTGGAGAGACCCCAGGTCCTCGTGCAGTGATGACTCATTTGGCAAGGTCACGTATGTGGGAAACCTCCTAACCTGGAAGCATTATTCCAAGCAGGGCAAACAGATGGTGCCCAGTCTGAGCACCAGCAAACTGCCCAGGCTGGTGCATCCTGCCTGGCATGGCTTTCTGCAGAGGACCAGGGTCAGGAGGAAGGAACTTAGAGAGATGGGCTACACCAAGGATAAGCCAGGCAAGGTTCTCGTATCCTCCAGCTCAAACAGCCATGCAGAGCCTGCTGCTAGAAGACAAGAAGTTGGAAAAGATGATTAATAGAGGCTTGGGAACAAAGTTGACTTGATTTCTTTTGAAATGGAGAGCAGTTCCTCAGACAGCAGCTGGCATGAGCCTGCACAGCTTCCAGTGGGAAGGGAGATAAATGCCTGCCTGGACACAGTCCAGCCCAGTGTGAAAGGAGACACATTAAGGAAGCAAACAAACCTGTTGCTCTCAGTCCCAAGGTGCTGAGATGGGCTTGTAAAACAGCTTGGGCAGGGGCCACCCCAGAGCATGCTGCCCTCTGCCATTACACCAGGAGGCAGTGCCAGGCAGTGAGGCAGGGTCACAGCCGCTTATACACCCATCCCTGTGAGCAGAACAGGGGCCAGCAGGAGACAAACCTTTCCATCAAAGGCAGCTGGACCAGGAGATGTGGGGAGCTTGTTTACAGCCCCTGGAAAAAGTTCCAGAAGTTGGCCAGAATGGATATCAGAGCTGCAGGTTGTTTCAAAACCTACATTGCACTCACCCTATAAATCAAACAGGAATATGTAGCAAACTCATCACAGTGAGATTAAATGGATTTCTCACTGGTATTATGCCAATGCCATGGAGCTTTGCTACATCTTGCTCATTTCCAGGGGTTTTAACTAAAAGCTTTTTCCCTGCACTGTTTGTGATGTGGGTAAACAAAGCACCAACTCCTGGCCAGAGTGACTGGGAAAGCAATACTGAGCATCTGTGCTGCACAGCACCTTCTGCTAAATGGGGATAGATTGGGGTAAGTACTCCAAACCCATGTGAGGGTGGGGCTCCAGTCCCCCTCACCCAGCAGGATTAAAAAAGACCTGCTGGTCTCCACTGAACTGCTCCAGCTTGCAGCAGGTAGTCCAGCCACAAACCACGTAAGTGAAGGGAATTATTCTTTTAATTAGAAACAAGCCCGAGCTCTTGAGTAGTCTGCAACACCTAAAGGGCTGTTTGTAAAGAAAATGTTTTATTTCCAAGGAGATGGCTCACTTATGACAGCTGTAAAACCCATTAATGAGAGGATAAGTGTTCTAGAGCTGTTACAAAATCCACTGGCTCATTTCTTGCTTTAGTGTTGCTTACTATCCAGTTTTCACACAGGATCATTTGTTTAGCAGACGTTAATGCAGCAAAGGTGAGTTAACTGCATCCAGCACCCCCTTACTCCCAAGGCACAGTCACATGCTCCCAAAAACCTGTCTGCATGCCTCCTCTACCAGGATGGGGCCAGCACACAGCCCCTCCCCACACAAGCTCCTCATCCTCACAGTGCTCAGAGTACCCTGCAAAAGCCAGCCCATGAGGACAGGTCCCTTTTTGGCAGCTACTTTCTTGTACAGGGCAGACTGGACTGTTTTATCACAGCAAATGGGAGTGGGAAGAATGGGGCAGCTACCCATCCTAATGCTAATCCCTCTTCCACAGGGACAATAAAAAAATACCTCCATTCCCATAGGAACACCACTCAGCTTTGCAACATTGAACAGAAAGTCTATTAAACCAGACAGCCTCTCCTGAAGCTGGTTCTGTATAGTTTAATTACACTCTACAGACAGCTTCACATACCCAGCTTTAACAGGAAGGCAGAAAAATCCCACTGCAAAAGCTCCAGCAAAGTTACAGCAGGGCAGAGACGTGGCCCCCAGTGGGGAGGAGATGTTTGGGGCAGAGGGATTGCTGGCAATGCCAGCCCTGGGCACCTTCTGTCACCGATGCCCCCATTATGCTGAGCTGTGAGTGCAGCCTGTGCTGGCTGCTGCCTGCACTGAATTGCAGTGTACTGTCTCCATTTATTTGATTTGTATCGCCTGAAGGAAAATGCTTTTGCTGTCTTCATGCACTATAAGCATTTGGCTTCAAAATAAAAGCTCTGGGGACCTGTCATCACATGCTTTCCTTCCCATAAAGAAAAGGCAAGTTCCAGTCTTTTTGAGCTGAATTGCAGAAAAGTGCTCAAGCCCACCACTGCTGCTCCGCCTTGCTCGGGGATGACCTTGCAAAGGTTATTTCTGAAAGCTGCTGCCTCCTCCTGCTGCAGTCTGACATTGGAACTGTCACATCCTGCCTTCCTGTTTTACCTGGAGGACTCAACAGCCTTTGGAGGAGTCAGAAAAGTAGCAGCATGGCTCAGGTTCTTCCCCCTGAGCAAATGCTCTCAGGACTTGATCCTACATACCCACATGGATGAGTGCCCCCTGCTCTTCCACTGGCATCACACGGATGCCCACGTGCATGGCACAGCCCTGGGCCTCTGTGGGATGGGGACAGGCCATGTCTGCTGGAGGCCTGGGTCATTCCCCTCTGCATCCGGCGAGCTCTGGCAGGATTTCCTCCTCCCCAGACATGCAGAGGCCATGGGGGAGCCATGTGATGGTGTGTGTGCTGTGTGCTGTGCTCAGTGCTGTTCCTCCTGCCCCAAACACACATGCATGGCCCAGACCTGAACTCCCAGGGACAGTGGCATGGATGTTAATGGACTGGGTGAGTCCAAATTGAAAGATCAGAGTTGCTGGGAAAAGATTTCTCTGCTCTTGGGAATAAGGAGAGGAAATTCAGTTCCCTGATTTCTCCCAGTCAGATACTGGTTTCTTTCTCACATCAGACACTTTTGTGCAGTAGACTTTCTGAGGTCCATTGCACAGACACACAGACCATGGAGGATGTCACTGCTGGCAGGGACACCAGACAGCTGCAGTGTGTTCTGGGCTCCACTTTCTTCCAGACACCTTCACACAGCTTCCTGGCACCTCTAGAGCTACCCAGACACCCACCCACAGGAGCACAGCTTCCCTGCCAGCCCACCACCAGCCAGGGAGCTCATCCTTTAAGAGGAAAAAAACCAAATATTTTAATTATTAAATTTGCAATTGACTCCAGTCCCTCAGATCAAGACATTCAGTACAGCATGGCTAAAAAATCCCAACAACTGTTTCGCTCACTCCAACAACACTGGTACTGCAGCAGCAGATCTCACTCCTCCTGTCTCTCACTTTATCTTTGCCTCTCCTCCCTCCCCCTCCTGTTTTTCCCATCTGTGTTTGGAGCAGAGGAAGCGGAGATGAAACACAGGCTGCTGACTCTTCCTGCAGGCTCTGGATTGCCCAAACCAATCCACTTTGTTCAGTCTCTGCCTTTCCCTGCCCACTTCTGACAAGCTCTGCAAAGATCACAATGTATTTACTCTTCTCCCAGCACAGTGAGGAAGATGAAGCACGAGTGCTCAGTGTACTGGTACAGAAATTACAAAGAAGGACTCTGCAAATGCAGTGGTCAGAGGATTCAGAAAGCCCTGACCTGACCCAGTGTGGGGCCCTGGTTAAACGATTTGCTGAGAGCTGCCAAGAGGCTGTGCAAGCATCAAGCAATGTGCTGCTGGCTGCACAAACTACCTGCTTATTCCCTTTGTTAGGGTTTACACACACACACCGTGCCTCTGAAGGAATAAAAAACGGGTCTTGAAAGCTCCCACTGATTCTGCAGTGAACTGTGGCATTAAGGATGTGGAGGGAGGTGACCCCACCAGCTCACGGTTCATTCAGCAGTAGCTCGTGGGTGTTGCTCATCAGAGAGTGGAGCCGTCTCTGGCAGCTCCCTGCCCTACTTCTCTTTCAGAAATACATAATTGTGACATTGTGTTACATAATTTATCATGTTACATCGAGATTGGGGCCGTCCTTGTGCAGCTTATTCTTCTGGGTATTTGAGCTGCCTGGAAGGAGAGACAAGAAGTGCAACTCCACAAACAGCCACTACTTTAGAAAAAGCTTTTAGAGTTTGGAACAGTCTGACACCCCTATCCTTGAGCACAGTCAAAAGGAGTTGCACAAGCAGAGCTTGGTCTGACCTGTGAGATGGCATCTCCCTGGCACACTGCTCTAATTTCAGGGTTCTGGAAAGGACCCCAGTACATCAGCAGAGCTCTCCCCAGACAGCCTGGTCCTTTTCCAGTGCTTCCTTACGTGCTGACCAAAGGCCCAAGACAAAGGCAGCCGTGAGTGGGTGAAATCCTCCCCACCGGAGCCAACCTCACTGGCAGCATCTGCAAGGGAGGCTGTTGAGCCAAGCCAGCCAGTGTTTGCTGGACAAGCACCCTCCCAGAGCTGGGTTACACACTACAGCCACAGGCAGGCTAAACTGGCCAGAAAACATCTGTGCAGAGCAGAAACTGTGGTGCAAGGGCTCATCTCCCTGAAGGTGCTAATACAAGCAGAGGCTCCAGGTGCCATCACCCCCATGGTGGCTCCACACCTCCCACAGGACAAACTTCTTGTGTGCTGTGTTTCCTCCTCCTCCCCTCACCAGGAGGATGAGGTTCAGCCTGTCCAGGGCTGGAGCCCTGTCTTTGCACTCCCAGTGCAGACTGAGCTGTAGCTCCCTGTCCTTGGCATGAGGGATTTCACTGGTGTCCAACACTCCACCCTGTCAGCTGCCTCTCATCCCACCAGAGGCAGCATGAGCAGCTCCAGCCTTCATCCTCCCCATGTCAGAGTGGCAGGTGGGTGTCACCTGCTCAGGTGATGAGTTTTGTGGGCACAGCAGCAATTCCTGCACCAACCCAGTCAGCTGTTTAACCTGGAAATGAATCTGTGAGCCCCAGGAATTATGGCACTGCCCCATCCCTAGGGCCTCCAGCCTTCACCCAAGCAAAGCATGTCCAGCTACAGGACCATCAGGAAGGGGATGCTGACCATGCCTGGGCCAGAGCAGAGGTGCTGTGGACAGTCATTGCTCATGATACTTCTCCCAATGCCACAGAGGTGACCCTGTGTATGCCCACCATTGGCGAGCCCCAGAATATATTATATATATTATTACATATTATAACCACTGCCTACCCCAAACATTTTCACAAGACAGGGATGCTCAACAAGGCATGCCCAGGAACTGATGGCAGACAGCAAACAGCCTTTGCTGTCCCCAGAAGGAACTTCCTTGTCCCATTAATATTTTTAAGCAATTGTCACGGGGTTTTGCTGAGCCAAAGCCTGTTCAGTCCAGAAGCCAATGCAGTCTGGGACTCTGGAGCTGTGGGAAGGATGGTTGTAAACCCAGAAACTGGCAGAGCATGGGGCCTCAGCTGAAAGAATCACAGGGCAAGAAATATTCCAACACCACCAACCCTGCCAATAGCCCAACAGCCAAGGCACTCAGTTAAGCACCTCATTGTCCAGAGAGAGAGGTTTGGAAAACAGAGCTGTTGTCCTTCTTTTCTGGAGAAGACCACAGCTTGTCCTGCCTGACAGGCTGGGTTGATGCCTTGCAATCCACTTTCCTCAAGGGTTTTTAATGCCATCTGACACGAGTTAAAAACACTGCATACAAACAGATGCTCTAACCAAGTCTGAAGGGCAAAAGAGAATTAGAGATGCCATTTGGCTATTACAAGCAGCTCCAAGGAGATCAGCTCTTGGTGTTGCATAATTTAATACTTTAACCAATTAAGTAAATGACTAGAAAAGTCTTTCCTGGTAAGACAAGCAGATGACACAAGCTGGTGGTGCCATAAACAGCAAGGAGCACATGCTGCTAGTGCCAGTGATCTGAGTCACCCAGGGAACAGCCCCAAATACACCTTGAAACTGTGAGCACAAGGGCAGGCTGGGACCTGAGGGCACAAGTGCTGTGAAGGATGAAACTCTGTACAGGGAAGCAATGGCTGAGGACGTGACCTAGGGACCACAGCTGATGGAAGCAACCAGACTGCCCTGCGGTGATGAGGCCATTGACAAATCACTGCTCTGTGCTAGATACAGCACCCAGAGAAAAAGAAAATAAAGGTTAGAAAATATCTCTGGATGTCTCTGGTCCAACCTTCTGCTCCCATCAAGACTGTTGCAAACACTGGATCAAGACATTTGAATGCTGGAGATCTCCAAGAACAGAGACATTGCCCAGACCCTCTGCCCTAGCGACTCCCACAGTGACCTGGCCCAAGCCCACTCCAAGCTCCCAGCACAAAAACATGGGGGAAAGCTGCCTGACCAACAAAACAAGGCTTCAAAGTGAAGGGTATGGAGGATTGGATGTTCCAGGTGTAGTTGGTGTACACAGACATGTCAGCGGAAGAAATGAATGTTCCATCACTGCTTGAAGAGACCAAATAGCACCTCATGGCTAAAATGTAACACCTAACAAAAGTCACTTGAACAGCATTAGCAGTTTTTCTACAGTGAGATAGATCAGACACTGACAAACTTACTGCAACCTGGAGGAACCAACTGTTACTGCAGGTAACAAGGACAAGGAAAAGCTACTCCTCCAGCATGAGCAGAGGGGTGTTTGTATCTGCCTGTATCCACCTAAACACCTGCAACCACCTAAACAGCCTCCCCAGAAGCAGCTAGGTGCACGAAGCCAGTGGATGGTCAATAACAAAAGGCAGTGAGGGCAAAGTTCAGGTGTGCTGTGCCATGGGATTGGGCTGGGTGCCAGGAGAGTTGTCAACCTTATGCAGCTGTCCTTCCAAGGTGGCAGCTGATGTGCAGCTGTGAGGAGCCCCTGTACCAGCTGAATCAGCCTTCCATACCTCTGTTAAGCCTTTTTGTGCTGCTCATACCTACAGTCACCTGTCATTGCATCTTCCCAGGGTGTGGGTGCAGGCCAGGGGTGGGGAGCAGCACCTTGTGCTCTGTCTGGGATGTTGTTCTTCCCGTGGCCATCTTCCTATTTCCTTCCCCCTTCTTGTGACTGAGTCAGCCCCAGAGTGATGTCAGCAAATCAGGCACGCGAGCTCTCACACGGGGCCTGCATCCCTGTGGAAATGTCCCAGGGCTGGGATGGCTGGGGAGCCTTTTTGGGGTGTGGGGCAGCAAGCTGGGAGACGAGTGATGCTGGACACACAGCTTGGGGGCTCCCACCAGTTTGGTCCCCACTCTGTGGATGTGCAGTGGAAAGAGGCATTAGGGATGTAGAGCAACCCATGCATCTTTTGGGGTGAGGGTGGCCAGGCAGGGCAGGTGCGAGGGGCTGCAGCAGGGTCATGGCCCAGGGGTGCTTTCATTTAGCCCAGCTGGAGACCTCATCCTTCCCAGACACCTAAAATAGCTTCCACCCTGCTCTTGGGTGATCCACAGGCAGAACTATATCCCAGCCATGCAGTGACCTCCTTCAAAGAGTGTACAATTAAAAAGCAAGTTTGTAATTTGATAATTTGTAGAGAGGAAATTAATTGCTAGCTGTATCTTGCCTGCCTGCTGTGATGACTGGGGCACCTGCTGGCTCGGGAGCCCTTGGGAAGGGTAATTACTGGGGAGGGATCCTCAGGATTGCAGCACAGGGAGATGCTGCTCACCTGACAGCCTCAGCCTTGGCCGTGCACATGTGTGCATCCAGCAGTGTTAGAGATATTTGGGATACAGCATCTATTTCCTGCAGCAGGGGCAGGACCCTGCCTAGATGCCAAATGTCCCCTGCTCTGCCACAGCCCCTGTGAGCAGTCACCAACTTGCCCCAGCTGCGCTTCTTTCGGGGAAAGAGGGAGCTCTACACACCTTCAAAAGCAGGTTTCTTTGTATTTTCTTATTACTATTGGATCCAAACACGTTTTCTGTGTAAGAGCCATAAGCAGAGCCAATGTGCTGCCAGGGAGGGGTGCACAGAGGGACCCCATCCCTGCAGAGCACAGCAGTGAGGAGCCACTCACCTCATGGGGCTGCTCCTCTGGAGCACTGCCTGGCAGGGTGCCCACATTTGCACTCCCAGGAGAGCCCCCTCCCTGTGCTTTGGGTGTTGGCTCCTGTGCTGTAAATCATGTGTGGGGGTAGCACAAAAGGCTTATCTGCCCCTCCTGGGATGAAAGGCAGCCATTGCACCCACCCTGCAGGAACCTGCCCAGCCACCCACCTCCACCTCTGCTCTGCCTTGGTGCAATGCTGGAGAGCCCAAGGGGAGCAGCACCTGCTGGTCCCTGCCCACACAGAGCAGGACAGCACCACAGCCCACTGCAGCAGCCAGAGGGTTGGAAATCTGGAAATCATTGTCCTGAACAGGGTGTGCAAATAGACACCCCAGAGCAGAGGCCAAGAACTGTCCCAGCACGTGCCAGCCTAACACCCCAAACAAGACACAGGTCTGCACATCTCAGGGTAAAGGCAGTTGGGAAAATAAACATCAGAATAAAAGGCATAAGTCTGACGAACTGCATGAACATCACGAGGCTGTTGAAGGAAGCGGTGAGCACAAGAAGAAATCTCTGCCCAGACCAGAAAGGCAGAGGGTGACAAATCATGTAGGCAGCAACCCAGAAAAGGAGAGGTATTTGATAAATATTTCAGTTCAGCATTTGGGAGGCAAAAGCCAAACAATACAGCATGCTATAAAATAAAATATAATCACAATAAAACACTTTCCATCCTACGAGGGCTTCAGGAAGATGTTAAACAATAGCTACCGGGGTTAGATGTTTAAATCGGCAGCTCTGACACATCGGTGAGCGTAGAAAGGAGCTGGGAATGGAGCACCTAATTAGCTGCTGTGGGTCCCTGGGACTTCCCCCGGGGTCCCAGCGCTGGCACTCTGCCCGTGCCTCCATGGAGTAAACAGGATGTCCCAGGCCGCTCCAGCTGACATCAGCCCTGCGCCGAGGGCTGGAATGGCCCTGACCGGATTTGCTTGATAAATGTTTGAAACGGGGAATTATCATTAGTGTCAATTAGCACCATTTTATGAAAAAGAGGTCTTGGCATATCTCAGTTGTTGCGATTGTCCCTATCAGCCAGGCTGGTGACGGCGCTGATGTAAGCGGCTTGCGTAAGGCGTTTGGCAGCTCCAGCGGCTGGGAGCGAACGCGGAGTTTCTGCGCTGGAAAGCCGGGCTCTGCCCCAGCCCTGCTGCGAGCACGGCCCGCCCTCAGCCAGGTGTTTCCGGGGGCCTCCGGGAGGATTAATTCCCGGCCCTCCAGTATTTAACACCCTCTCGGTTTCCCGGTGAAGGTGGGAGCTGCTCGGGTTCTGGTGAAGCCATCCTGGTACAGGAACCAGGAGCAGGCTGTACTGACAGCACCAGGACAAGGGGGTTGTGCCCTGGGTGGCTGGGGGACAATCCCCCCTGAAAAAGGTGCCTCTGATAGGGAAGGGACTGAACAGATCTGTCCAGGAGGGATCTGCAGCCTCCCTGGGAGCCAAGCCCAGTGTGGGGCAGCATCTCAGGAGGCAGGGAAACTGGAAAAAGCCCAAAGAAGAAGCTAAGGACCAATGAAGGGATCAGAAGACAGACTTTTAATGGAGAGAAATTCCTGGGACACCATCAATGTGGGCCAGAAAAAGAGGTTAAAGGGCTAACTTGATCCCAGCTTATTAAAGCTCTTTTTGATGTGATTAAATGTTTGGCAGTGCCTCTGTTTGGCAGACAAGGATGAGAGAAGGCTGTGGTTAGAAATAAGGCACGGATTCAGTGTGTGAGCACCTTCTGAAACACCGTGACAAAGCCTGGGTGAGTTCCCCATCCCTGGCAATGCTGTGACCAAAGTGTGGGTAGGCTCAGCCTGACACAGCCCTGCAGCTTCACTATAGACAAAATCTGTGCTGACAGAGCAGCCCCTGCCATGGCCTTGTCCTTGTGCCTGCCCTGCTTGGTGGGATGCACTGGGGCTGCAAGCAGAGGGAGAAGCTGTGGATGGGCTTTCATAACTATTGACATAACAACAGTGTCAGGCAGGGATCTGGATTTACAGCTGGCCTCTCCCTGCCTGGCTAAGCCCTGTCCTTCATCATTTACCTGGAGCAACAAGTCATGCTCTCCATGGGCTTGTCACTTACTGGCTTTTGATGGACACCTCTCCTAGGCAATTCCAGGTGAAGGCAACTGGTTGCTCCGTTTTAGATCACAGTTTGCTGCTGACAAGAAGCAGTGAAGAAAGCCTGGCTGATTGATATACTGTCTTTTTTGACATGCATGCTAGAAATAGAGGAGTGGATAAAAAGGTGATGATAGGCAGTGTGATTACAGACCCACGAGGGAAATGAACATATACTTCAAACTGGAGGCAGCAGAGCACAGCCCAAGCCACAATTAAAGATGGATTCTGCAATCTGTCCTTGTGTGAAGGCCACTGGCTTCCCTGTAATTTGGAGTGTAATTGGAGTAATTACTCAGCGCTCACCCTAAGGAGCATGGTGGCACATCATTTTGGGTTGTTTCTCTCGCTGGTGATGTGACAGCTCCTTGTAAATCACTCTGAAGTACCTGGGTGTGATGCTGAAGGAACTGAGCATAGGCTGTGCTGGCCCCTGTGTCCACCTTGTGAGAACAGAGCAAGAGTCCTTCAGCAGCAGAGGTAGTGCTCAGAAATTAATTGCTGGGCAATTATTTAATTCATGCTCCTCTTTCCCTCGTCAGGTCTCCCAATAAGCATTGCTTGGCAGGCTGGGCTGCCTGTAATCCCTGCTCCACATTCAGAGCTGCATCTAATCCCTTTTAGCAGGCTTTTCCTGTTTTTCCCCCATCCCAGCCTCAGCACACCCCTCCTGAACAGCCCTCTGCCAGTGGCTGCCTCTTCCCCGTGACTCGGAGAGGTGCCCTGGTGGTTCAGTGCTGCTGCAAACCACCCCTGAGTGGTGCAGCAATGGTCACTCACTTCAATGAAAGTGTCACAAGCATGCCATGGTTTGGTTATCATGGCAATCCCAGACACTGATCCATGGGCTGCTGCTGGCAGTGACCAGTCCCCAGAAAAGCTCTGTGGCTGCAGCAAGTCTGCAGCTCCCCTGCATCCCTGTCCCACTGGGCACTGGAGCTGGCAAACCTCCCCAGCATCCCACCAGAGAGCCAGCTGGGGCTGAGGCACCTCCTGGCTGTGAGCCACAGGCAGCGCAAAGAGGGTGAAGCCACACACCCACCCAGGGAACACATTTGCCACTTTGGGAATATCAGCTGAGCAATGGGTTTTGCAGAGGACACTGAGGCAGTGTGTGGCTACAAGGTGCCCACACCATGAAGCCAGTGGGACATGAAGCAAAGCAGGGACAGATGGAGCTGTCCTGTCTCAACATGTCCATCTCCAGCAAAGCCAAGAGCGGCACTGATGGGCATGAAGGTGTGGGCGATCCTGAAGGAGCAGGAGGGTGCTGTGAGTGTTTTGAAAGTCACAGGGTAGAAGGCTTTGTGCTTCATGAGCAACAGGACACAGACTGGCCCACAGCCCAGTTTCTGTGGCTCCTCTTTCCAATGGAGGAGTTCAGCAGCACTGGAAATCAGACTGTGGCATTATGCAAGATGGGCCATGGCTGTTTATTGCTTCTCAGAAGCCATGTAGTAATCCTGCTCCCAGAGTGTAACCTGTGAGAAGCACGTGTGCTGCAGGCCATGGGCCCTCCTTCCCTAGGGCCACTGCTCTCAGGGAGCTTGGGACATCACACCCTGGCAGGCAGGGAGCCTACTCTGCAAGGTGCCCACTTGGCTGGAGCTCCTGGTGCTTCCCAGCACCGGATCAAGAGCACAGTCATTTTTCCTGGCTGTGGCAGGGCTCTGCCAGGAGGTGTTGATTAGCTTGGCAGGTTGCTAATTGCCAGGAAGGGCTCAGCACAGAGGTCAGTCAGGGTGGCTGTTGTCTGGGAAGAGGGAGGTTGGGATACCTTGGTTAAGTGGGTGGATGCTTGGGCAGAAGGGGTTGCACCAGTGCCAGGGCTGGAAAAGCCCTGCTGCTGAAGCATGGCTCTCTTTTAAACTCCACTGGCTTTGAAAAAACACAGCCAAATGTTCATCTGTGTCTCACCTTGCATCAGCAACTCACATGCTGGAGGAAAACAAAGTCCACAATATCCAAAAAAGCTCCTCCAAGGTGCACTAAGACAGCTGGGCAACAGCTGTGTGGTGAGCTTCTTCTTGCCCAGTGCTTAGTAACCACCAGCACCCCCCTCCTCAGTTTTAATGTCTTTCTTTTTAACTATTTTTCCCCAAATCACCTGCAGCTCTGTTCTGAGGCTCCTGCCTCAGCTTATCCCAGCAAAACACGGAACAAACATCCATGCTCCTGGTCTGCAGCACAGCCCCCTGTGCCTGTATGCCAGGAAAAGCACCTTCTCACCTTCCTGTGGGACACTGCCCAGGATTCAGAGGCTGGAGAGGCTGGCATGAGGAGCCTCACACACCCACACACCCATGTACACACTCACACTCACATGCACTTGCCCTCCCTCAGATACTTGTTCCCCTCAGCCAAATGTTCCATCACCCAGACAAAAGGGACACCCAGCATTTCTGGCCAGGTACTGAATGAAGCCAGTCTGTGAGATGGTGAGGGTGTTTAAAGGCTTTTGTTTATGATGTCTGCTAAAGATAAGCCTCCAAGAAAGATGAAAGATGCCCTTTGGAAGCAAGAGTAAGGCAGGGAGGAATGCCAGCCTTAAATTACTATGAAAGCTGACACTACCTTTAACATTCAATGTGCAAAAAGCCTGTGTCCCACCACATCTTGAAAGAAGCCTCTTGGATTATGAGCGTGACCAGTAATGACTAGAGGTAATTCCTGCCTCCTCCTGGCAAGTGCATAAGCTGACAGCAGAAATTGTCTTCCACACTATTGCTTTTCCCTTGGAGGCAGAGGTTCACGAGGTGTGAATATAAATCCATGCAGAAAGCCCAACTGCTGTTCTCCTAATGTGGAATAAACAGTGGAGAAGAGGAGCCCTGGCTACAGCAAGGTCTGGGAGCAAGGAATGGCCAAAGTTTAGGGCTTTAACCTGGGCAGGCAGAATAAAGCATAACATCTTGATCTATTTTACATTTTGATTTATACTCACAGACTCTCGATGCAAAGCCTTCTGTGCAGCACACAATGAGAAATGTTTCTTCAGGGATGAAATTGTTTACTGGACTTATTACAATCAGCAGCAGGCTTTGAGTTTCCTCTCAGGCTCTCAAGGCTTTAAAGACAACACTGTTGGTCGGTATTTCACCTGGCATCAGTCTGAAACAAGAAAAATATCTGAGGCCTCCAAGATTAACTGTCCTTTCTGTAAGAAACATTTATCACTGTTCATTCTGCTCTCCTCTATCAAATGCCTGTGACCAAAGATCTTTGCCCTATCTGAAAGCATTTCTTCCCCATCAAATACAGATCATGCAACGCTCTCCCACACATACACATTTCATGTTGCTAGAGAATTACAGTTTCCAGATCAGCCAGGGAAGCAATTTTGCTGTCCCACTGTACTCTGTGGAACATGATGTGCTGTTCCTACAGGCTAAAGCCTCTAGGGGGAGGGGAGGGGAGGATGTGGGGACCCTTAATAAGGGGTGATGCTTCCCTGCATCCTCATCCACAGAACTCTGAGAAGCCCAGCTCCAGGAGAAGGGGTCTCCAGTCCTGAGGACCTCCCCAGCATGTTCTCATCCTTGTTTACAGCATTCCCCAGGCCAGGAAGGCATGATGGACCTTCCCAGAAGATGTTCCTGGGAAGCAGGAGCCCACCCACTCCCTTTTCTAACAGGTCAGAGGGGTCCCATAGGCTTGGCACTGGCACCAGAGGGCTGGAAATTAGTTAAGAGTCCTGAGATCAAATTTTCTCCTAAACCAGTAAAACATCCTCTGGTTGTTTTCAAGGGCTATGGGACAGCTGTGACCCACATCTCTGTCCTGCAGTGGGACATTGCAGAGGGACAGGAAGCAACTCCACAGCCTTCCCCACTCTATTCCAGCCAAAGGCAAAAAAAATGAAAATGTGGGGGACCCCTCTGCTGTAATTTGCTTTGTTTGATCAAGGACAAAAGTGGTGCAAGCAGAGGAACTGCAGAGAGCCATCCCAAACAGCACCAAGGACCTTGCACTCAGTGTGGGAGTCAGGCTGGGAAGCCCAAACCCTTGCACACAAGCCCAGCACAAACCCTGCTGGCAGTTTTCCTGCTACACTGAACAGGGAAATGTAATGGCAAAGATCCATGTTTATCCATAACTATGGAAAAAAACATATATCTGTCTCCACCAAATCCCCCTCCCCCAGGCCTCCCCCCACATTGTCACAGAGGTTTATCCAGGGGCTGGAAGGCAACAGGAAGCCTGGTTTTGTATTAGTGCTGGGTATGGCTGTGAGCTCCCTGAAGGTTGTAGGAGACAGCAGAGATGAGCAGCAGTCAGAAGCTATGTGCATTAGATACAATACCTTGGATCTTCTTTCATCCAGAAAATAAACTATTAAAGATTTGCTTGAAAGGGGCATTTTCCTTGCCATTGATACTTCCATCTGTAGAAATGACAACATATTTCCAATGCTTATTTGTTACAGCAGTTTTCAAGGAGAAAAAAACATCACCTGATTATTTCCAAGGCAGCAATGAAACTGAATTAACAATATTTGATAATATAAAAAGTAAACTACAAGTAAATAGTTTGAACTTCAGCAATACTTGCAGCTGAAAATGATAATGTTGAACTGGTGAGATGCTATCCTAATGACATAGAAAATGAGGAGGAATATTTGCTTCCAGCTAATTGCTGAGCCTGTATACCGTGTAACACCACAAAGCACATTCTGAATAAATCAGCATTTGATCTTAAAGGTTATGCAACAAAACTTTTCAATTGCCTTTTCTCATCATCAAAAGAATTTTGAACTACAGGGGAGAACTCATTTTTTCAGCTCTGGGAGCATGGGAAAGCAGAGGTGTGCCCTGACAAGGCAGCTATCTGTGTGCTTTGCCACCTGAATGACCTGGGCACATTTTCTTGTGTGAAGGGCAGCAATGGTGGGACTGGGTAGAGAAGCTGCCAATGCTGGAATCCCACTGGTGCTGCTGCCCAGCACCTGCTGGGCACGCTCCAGAGGCTGGGCAGGAGGAAGCAAAGCAGCCTTTGACATCGCTCCTAGCTCAGACACCCATTCACCCCCCAGAGCTCCACGCAGCTCCAAAGCCAACGAGGCAGGTGCAGCCCCTGTGCCCCTGCCCCAGGGAGGCTCACAGGGCTGTGGGGCAGCAGCTGCTCCCTTCAGTGCCCACTGCACCCACCCCAGTGCTGCTGAGCCCTGTGTGTGTCACCCTGGCGTTGGATCCCTCCTGTGCACCATCAGCTCCTCAGCATTTGCCCATTTATCTTTTCCAGCACAATCCATCATTTAGCATAACTGCTCTCTCAGCTGGCGTTGCAGCTCTGATTGTACCCTACAAAGCAGGTGTCCAAGGCAAAGGCTCCCCTCTCCTGGGGCCAGCACCTGCATCCTCCCCTGCCAAGCTGAGCCTCTGGGCTCTATACATGACTCAGCTTTCCCCACAATGCACCATACACATTTTTTTACAAGGATGGTTAAAAATATCACAGTTTGATCTTCCTTATGCAAAAGACTGTGACATCAAGGGAGAAATTAGAAAAAAGCAGGAAAACTTGTCTCTTAACTAAAACTGGACAGCAGCAGAGCACAGCACCCTGCCAGGGGCCCCCTTCACAGCATCATACCACTCCCAGGGAGCTTCTGCAAGTGAAATGAATGGGCTCAGCTGCTCTCCCTGCTTCTGGAATTTGGAGAAATTAGCATGCACCTTACTGTGTTTTACAGCCTGAGCCCAGATGGTGTGTAGGAGGAACCCTGAGAGCTCGGTGCATGCCCATGTGATGGGCAGGGTGCTCTGGGCAGCCTGGTGGCAGTGCTGGGACCCCAGGGTGTCACTGACATCCCTGTGCCCTCCCACAGCTGACAGCTGCAGAGGGTGCCTGCAGTGTGGGCCCCATGGGACAAATGCCTTCCCTGGGCCTGTGTGGGTCAGCCACAAGCATCCCCTCCCAGCCCAGCCCTGCTGCTGGCCACAGCACTGATTTAGCTCTGGTCAGGTCCACCCTGCTCTGGCAGTACCAGAAGGCTGCTATTCTACAGGCAACTATAAAGGGCTCGAGCACTAGGACAGTATCAATTGTGGTTTTTTGACAATGGTGCCACAAAAAGCAAAGTTATTTTGAGAAGGGTAAATGCAGCCCAGACCATTATATTTAATTCATGCCCGCCCACAGCCCTCCTGCTCTGCTGAGCATGGTGCCACTTCCATCTCCATGCCCTGCCCTAGATGTGACTTTGGGGACAGGGTGACTTTGCTTTCTAGTGCTGCTGCTCCTCCAGGAGGAATTCTGCCTACACATGCCCTGCCACTCTCCCATGCCACTCTGGGCACCCATGTGTGCCCTGTCTGGTGCTTTGCTGCTCCTCCAGGAGGAATTCTGCCTGCAGGAGGTCTCCCCTACACATGCCCTGCCACTCTCCCATGCCACTCTGGGCACCCATGTGTGCCCTGTCTGGTGCTGCTACAGGAATGTCCCCAGCATCCTGCACCAACCACATCCTCCCCAGCCTGCACAGGATGCTCTGGGCTCCTGCTGACCTGCCCATGCCATCAGAGCAGGGTGGGCATCACTTCCCTGTGGGGGATATGGAAGTGAAACTGGGAAAAAGACCCACATCGCCTCTGGACACCTGGCTCCAGGTCAGCCTCCCATACCCTCTAGTCTGGGACTTTTGGGATTGGAAGCTGAAAGGATAGCCAGAAAATCTTGAAATACTTCTAGGTCCCATGTTGGACAGTATTGTCTCAGCCTCTGCTTCTTTTTTGCTCCTAGAATCAGGACAATGTGGTCTCTTTGCAGGGAGGCTTGGCTGAGCACAGGCTGCAGAAACTCCTGGGCAGGAGGAGCTGCAGAACTGCAAACACCAGTAACTTCATACTGGAGACAAGAGAGTAATTTTTCAGGATTTGTACATGATGTTACCAGCCCAAATCCACCTGACACATTTATTCATTAAGAACCTGGTACTGTGTTTTTATGACAAATGTATGACTGCCTTGGCACTCACTAGTCAGCCCAGCATTATTTAAAATCTTTCCCTATTATGATTATCTGATAATGCAGCCTATTACACACAGCTCTTCAGGGAAGGAGAGGATGAAACACTGTGCATTTTATATCCTCTTTGTTATTTGCTGGTAAAACTTCACCAGAGCAATGACTGGTGAAAGACATTTAGTGGCATCTGCTGAAAAATATTTGAGGTTTAAAAGTAAATGACTCATGATAGGATATTTCATTACATTTGCTTTAATAATGCTGACTTCTTCTATTTTTGCAACATTGGCTGCTTTAAAAATGTGAAACACTGAGGTGTGTCAGCATAGGCAGGTTTGCTGGCCTCCAGTTTCTCTTCCTCCACACAGAATTTTCTTCTAGATCTGTCCCTGCATCTTTTCCAGGTGAAATCTTTTTGACCTGGACCATTTATTATCTGGTAAATCTCATGCCAATTTTCCCATCCTTTTGCCTAACTTGGGAATCAAGCTGCTAACTTGGGGTTGTCAGCCTTCTCTGTGGACACTGGCACAGTACTGGCATCCTCCTTGCCTTCTGCACAGGTGTTACAGTGAATTCCAATTCTGTAACATACACTCCAGCCCTGCTGGACTCCAGGCACTGCTGTTTCCCTTATGCACAGTGCAGTGGTTTACAGTGCCATGACATCTTCATATCTACTCCAATTACTGAACAAAAATTGCTGCTGGACACCTTTGCTTTTCTGTAGCACTAAGAGTTCCCCAAACTGCTGAGCACAGATCCTGCAGAGTTGCAAGATTTGTTCCCAGGAGAGGGTGTGAACGTGGCTGATTCTCCCCAGCTGCACCACCCTTGTCCATAACCTGAAGGCTGCTTTAATCCCTGCGTGATTCCCCAGAGCTGATGCACAGCATCTGTCCCAGCTCCAGGGGCTGATGGAGCACAGACCAAGGGTGGTTCAGGGCCAGAGCTGTGGCTCAGTAAGTGCAGCCTGCAGGATGCAGTCAGGCAGAGCACAGCCTGCCATGTTGGCCATGTAGCCCCCCTGCCTGCTCTGCCCCAGTGGTTCTCCTGCCCTGTGCCCACAGAGCAGCTGCTGAAGTGGGTGCTCCTGGTGAGCCCACTGGGGCATGGCTTGGCATGAGCAGCAAGGAGGGAGATCCCATCCTGGTCTCCTTCCCAGGTGGGTGCTTGGCTTCAGCAAGGGCGGGGGAACTGGGGGATGTGCTGCCTCCCAGATCACCTTCCTGCTTCCCTCAGCTCTTCTCTGTACCCTTGGGTTATGCCTTTCTACAACTGCACTACCCAGCATCATTTTGTTCCCATTTTACCTACTGTTCCCATTTTACCTACTGCTCCATATCAGCCACACTTTCTGCAGCTCTTCACACTGGCTCTACATTTCCCTCTCCTGAACAGCTCAGCATCAGTGGCAGGTTCTGCCACGTCACCACGTCACCATTATAACCTATTTTCCAGATAATGGTTTTTATTGCAGGACCATAGGGCCTGTCAGGTCAGCTGAGCATCCTTTACCTGGCCAGCTCTCCATGCCCCCATTCCACAGCTGAGGAGCCCAATCTCACATGCCATTCATTTTTTCCCTACTGCTGCTGGTGTTTTTAAGCATTCCATCTAAAACTCCCCTGTCCCTTGAGCTCAGCTGATTATGCTGGAAGGAGATGTCTTTGCTGTGTTCCCAAGGTAGCTAGAGAAGTCCTCCAGCACAGAAATGAAATGAGTTTGAAAGGAAAAAGCACATTGCCTAGAGCCCCATGTGCCACAGGGCACCCACAAGTGATTTATTCCCTAAACTGATCCTGTCCTTAGGACCTGAAAGTGTTCGTTTATCCTGACCAGCTCTAGGGAGGGGATGTGTTGTGACAAAGGCCACAAAGATGCCAACAGCTGCAAAATGCACTAAGAGCAAGAGGTCTGTAGGTGATAAATGGACAGTTCATGCAGTGCCTTCTGAGAACAGGGCTCTGCTGGCAGCCTGTGGCTTGCACAGCTTCAGCATTGTCCCCAGCAGGGTCACAAATTGCTGCTAAAGGATGGCTGACCAGGGGCAGGAGGAGAAGCTGGCACTGGAGCTGTGCTGGTGAAGACTGACACTGGGACAAGAGCCTTGCCAGGGCTGCACGGTGCCAAATTCATCAGGAATGAGCCAGGAGAAAGAGCTTGAAGATGCCCATCTGTTCTGAGGGGAGCTGGAACCCCAGGGCATGGTTTGCTACCTGCCACAATGGCAACATCTGCCCCAGGAGAAACACATGTGGCTCTCAGGAACACCCCACAAATGGCTAAGTGTTCCCTCTTTGGTGGGCAATGCCAAAGCCTCCTGCAAGTCCAGACCTGTGGCTCATTCTGGCAGCTCCAGGCTCTGCTTTGTTACAGCTTCTTTTTCAGGTAGGCAAATTGTCTAAATTAACACTGAGACTTTTGGTACAATACAGCTAATGCCCATGAAATACCTCAGGAAGGTAATTTGCTCCAAGTGCTTCCCTTGTTAGCAGCTGATTAGTGAATAAATAATTTACAGAGGAGAACTGGACAAAGCAAACCCTGCTGGCAATAAAAAGGCTGCAGGACCAGGCAGCAATTTTTTTGCAATTAGTAATTAAATCTGCAGAGGCTCGTGATGGTCAGAGATAGAGCTACTGAAAACCTGGCTGAAATATCTACAGGTGCTGGGGAATGTGTCCCTCCATGGCTCCGCAAAGATTTTGAGGAAACACTCACAAAACATTGCAACAATAAAATCTGTATTAGAAGGAAAAGCAGGCAGTTGCTGACCCGTGTCCCAGGCTTACCGCTTGGGGTTTTTTTTGCCTGTTTCTGTGTCCCTCAGGACAGATTTCATGCTGCCCACGGCTTTCTCGAAGGCAGAGGGGTGGTTCTGGCGCCTGCCTGCTCTGCTGCTGCCAGGCATTTCTCAGCAAAGGCAAAATAATAGGTTGGCTTTTTATTTTTTTGATTTGTAAAGTCAGGAACTCCATCTTAGCGCTGCAGCCCGTTGTTAGGCTTTGTGTTATTCTTGGCACGCTGACCGAAGTGCGCTCAGTTTGAATAGCAGAGCTGAAAAGTAAATACTGTATCCTCTGGGATCCGTGGAGAGGGAGGGCGGGGATATTTCTTAATGGAGCACCCCAGTGCCTGTTTGGGTTAGGCTCACAGTAATTGCTCCCTAGGTGAGTTTATACTAACAATTGATTATTTCAAATGGGAAAGAAGTACAAATGAGTAAGAGAATAAACACTGATGGTGTTACGAAACACAGGAGAGGAGAGCAAAAATCTCATGCAGCTCCAGGACAGGGCTGGAAGCAAAGCTGGGCAGAAAATAATTAATAGTGTCTCCTGTACGTGCAATTTCTCATGAATGCTCAATGACATAAGAAACTGAATTTGCCCCTAAAGCTTAAGCTAAAGATATATTTTCCAAAGCCCACATCCTTTCCTTCTACACAGGAGACCCCTTTGCTCTCCCATCTCCTTCTCCACCCTGGAAAAACATGGGGCTCTTGACATGAGCAGCTCTTTGCTGTGAGCCAGCAGGTGAAAAGACAAGGAGCAGGAATCTGTGATGGATGAGCTCTGGGCTGAGGAACCTGAGGATAAAGCCCACTTGCAGAGACGCTGGCTGGGCCCACTGCAGCTCTCCCATAGGAACGATGTACCCCATCCCCTGGCACCAGCCTGTCTCCTGCTCCCCACAGCTGTGTCCCCCCACTGCTGTGTGTCACAGCAGCATGTCCCCACTTGTTACTCACCAAGGGCTGCCTTCAGCCTGCTGCATCTCCAGAGGGGCTCCAGCCAACCCATGACCAGGCTCTGGAGCCTGCAGATGTCCCTTGCTAGGCAGGGGACCAGCGCTGGCATCAGGACTGGCATCATGCCAGCCCTCTGGAGGTGAGGAGCTGCCTGTTGGTTCCAGGGTCACCACAGTGCCCAGGGGCTGGTGGTGCTGTTCAATGTTTCTGGGCATCTTTCACCTGGCAGCTGCTGAGTGCTGGCTGCCCTGGCCTTGGGCCAGCACCACAGGGGATGCTCAGGTCTGAATTCGTGTGCCTGGAGCAACACCTGTCTGAGGATGGGCTGCAGCAGGAGGGTGCAAGAGGGCCAAGAAAGGTTGGGAAGGAGAGAGCCCATTCTTCCAGGAATGGAGGAAATGCAGCCGACTGGGCACGTAGTGCAGGAGCTGCCGGTGGGGGTGAAGGCTCCTGGTGCCCTCAGGGACGCACAGCAAGCTCTGCTCCTGCCCCGAAGCGCCCCCGGGGGCAGCCGCACGAGTCAGCCCCAGGCCGCCACGGCGCTCTCCGAGCTGAGCTCATTAGTGCCTGCAATCAGCAGGGCATGAAGGGGAGATAATTACACGGGAGCACGGCTCGGCTACGTGCGGGCTCTATAAATAGCGCGGTGCGGCCCTCGCTGCCCGCCGTGCTCAGCCAGGGCCCCGGGCCCGCGCGGTCGGGCCTGGGCCGGCAGCGCCGTGTGGGGAGCTGCGCCTCAGGGCTCTGCGCTGCCTGGGGAAAACCAATAAGCGCCATTAAATGTTTCATTTAACTACGCTCTTTTCCTAGCTGAAAAAACAACCCGCAGTGAGTTTCCCAGTGGACTCTGATTTTGAACAAAAAAAAAAAAAAAAAAGAAAAAAACCTGATTTTTGGAAAAATACCTAAGCACAAGGTTTCAGCCTGGGGCGATAGTGGCCGCATGTAGGTGTTCCCCCACACAGACGCCGGGACCTGACAGAGAGGGAGAAGCGCTCCTGACCCTACAGAGAGCATGGCCTGGCTGCAGGCAGAGGGCTCAATGCCTGGCCCGGCTGCAGGGATGGCTGTGGGGCACGGCGGGCACCTGGCCCCACACAGCCCTGTCCCCCAAGGTGTCACCCTGCAGCACCCATCACCGTCCTTTTGGGCCAGCCCCGACACCCACAGCCACCCCAGAGCTGCTCAGTCCCCAGTAAAAGCCATGTTTGCTCATCACCCCACACCTCCCCAGTGCTGGTGACACAAGCAGCCTGGCCTGTATTTCCAGCATGGCCATTTCCAAACTGATGGCAAAGTCCTGCCCTGGCATGTGAAACCCCACGTGTCACTGGTGCCACCAGTGTGCCCTGACCAGAAAGCAGCAGTAACCCTCCTCATCCTTCAGGGTGCATCATCACAGTGCATCACCTTCCCCAAATCCTGCCCCGCTGCAGCCTCCAGCAAGGCTGGCTGCCTTCCCTTGCACAGTGAGGCTGGATCACATTGTTCTGTGAAAATGTCACTCTAACACAGCAAGGCACTGCATGTTTCCCTTACCTTTAATCACCTCTTTGCTGTTCCTTCCCTGGGGATGAGAAAATACTTGAAGACAAGGTTTTGTGCTACTTGGAAATGGAGTGGTTCAGCACATCAGAAAGGGCAGGGTTCAGGACGCAGCCCATACCACAGCCTGCTGTCTCTGCACATCAGCTCGAGGGAGGAGAGCCTCTCCCCCAGTAAGGTCATGGGCATGGGGGAAGGAGGCCAGGACACTCCTGCCACATATATAGTGTGTTCTGTTATTAGGCTAAGCCACAATCAGCTCCCCATGCCTCTCTCTTGCACGTGCACATCACACAGATGCACACACAGGGTGTAAAACAAGCTGGGCTGGGCGTGGTTAATGAGCTGTGCAGGTCCCTGACACAGATCTCTGCAGCCAGCCAGGCTCACTGAGGCAGCATTTATTCAAGGAATAGTGTGCTCAGCCTGGAGCTCACTTATTCACAGCACAGGCAGCTCCCAGCTCCCTCCAAACCAACCCTGGCTATGGTGGTGATGATCTTTAAAAATCCAGCTTGTTTATTTGCACCGCTCCCATGGAACAGATGTGGGATAAGCTATGTGGGGCACCACACTCAACTGCCCAGCAGATACACATCAGCTACTTTTTAAATGATAACTGCAGGAAACCTCCTATTGCACAGGACTTCAGTTGTGCCACAGAAAAACAGCCGAGTGTGTCTGATATCTGCAGCTTTATTCTTGTATGAAAGGTTAAAAACAAAGCTAGAAAAATGAACCTATTGCTACACACTCACTGAACACTCCTAGGACAACATAGGGCAGTAAAGCTTTTATTGCTCAGAAGAATCAACAGAAGGCTTTGAAGCTTATCTAGCACTCAAGTTTTGTTTGTAAGTAACCCAATTTAAAGCAGCTTTTCAGTCTTTAAAGCCCTCTCACCTTTCTGGAATGCTTCAGAAGGAAGATGACCTGAGGACAGTGTCTGCTCTCCGGAGGGACCAGACCAATTCTCTGCATGAGGTGCAGAAATGGGCCACCAAGGAATGACAAATGAAACCCAACTGCCCCCTGGGGACTCTGCCAACCATCAGACAAGGCAAAGCTGTACAGCACCCAGGGAGCTGGACCTGCCTGGTGCAAAAGCAGCGGTCTCTGATGGCCCCTAGGCTGTTCCCATGCCCCAGCAGCTGAGGCACAGATGGGCACCATGGGCTTGGCTAAGCAGAGCCAGGAGCTGAGCCCTGGATACAGTGGCTGTGGAGGTCCTGTTCCCACAGCTGAACTGCCCTTCCTCTTGGAGGGTGAGGCTACAGGCAGTAGGATACTGAATGCTCTTAGGATCCCTAGATTCCCCTGGATTATGCTGGATCAGAGCTGGTCACCCTTCCTGAGGGACTGTTAGTGCAGCCACTATGGCTTTGCAAGTCTTGCTGCAGTCAGAGCTGCTCCTGGGGGCAGTGGGTGCCTCAGTCTTCAGGGATGGGGGTGTTGCAGTTCCCATGGTAAATTCTGACCTCCCCCTCACACTGGAAGTACTGGTCAAACACGTCGCTGTACCCATGGTCCCTCCACCACGTGCAGAGCTGCCGGTTCCACGTGCAGTCAAGCACATGGAAAAGCTCTGGATGCTCCATCCCCACCATAGTGAAGAAATCCTGGTCCCCAAGGTGGCCCTTGAAGTGGTACTTCTCTGTCAGCTTCTGCACCATGGTGGGCTCCAGTAGCTGGTTGTAGAGCTTGGATTGCCTCATGGCTTCCAGGTTCAGGAGCAGGACACCACTGTTGAAGCCTGGCAGCCCATCAGGAGGGGGCTCCCCCACTTTGGTTTGGGGGTTCTCACGGCGATACTGCCAGAAGGTGTGCCTGGAAAGAGAGGAAGAACAGGGATGTCAGGGAGGGCAGACTGAGAGCAGCCACCTCAAGTCTGGGCAGGTCTGGATCACAGCACAGGATCTACCACCCACCCAAGGGATATCACCACGCTTGTCTTCTGTCTGGAGACACCCAGCCTCTCAGAACAGCCAGTGCTTCACAGGCTGCCTTTCTCTCCATCCCCCTGCACAGGATATTGCCCAGACTTCAAACCATGCTGCTTACCATCTCCTAAAGCCTCTTTTGTTTCTTCCAGCATCATTTTGGTGAGTCAAGTGGACACAGGATCGTGTGACTGCTCACACGGCTGTGCAGAGAGACAAAACCACATCCCCAGAGCCTTGGGTGAACCACCAGAAGTGTTCTAATTTCAATTAGCTAAGCAAGCAGCCCAGAAATTTCGTTGGCTCCTTCCTTAGTCCTGTGTCAGAGAATGTACCTCACCATACATACACTGGCTACTTGCAGGAATTGAATTAATCCCATGCTATTCCCCAAGTAGTTGGATCTGCCCTCCAAAATTGCTCCCATTCAGTCTGAAAGTTTTCTTCCCTCAGATAGCATCCTCTGCTGCAAAGCTGAGCACCTGAGAGCAGTCTGAGCCTGTTGTGTCAGAGGAGGGCAGGAGAGACCCATGACCTCCACCACCATCTCACAGCCCAGGGCTGCCAGCACTGCTCTCTCCTTCCAGCCTTCACACTTAATGTGAAGTCACAGAAGGAGTTTTTTACACCTTGCTGTGAAGATGTAAAGGAGAAACACTGTTAGAAAGAATAAGGAAAGCCTGCCACTGGTTCCTCTTCAAACCTGTCAGACATCACCCAAGTCTCCATGCAGCTCAAGGCAATGAGAACTTGGTAGATTTAGCACCCAAATGTTTAAAGTGGTCCCATGGAAGCTGAAGCTGGACTCCCTCAGATGTAAGAAGATGCAGGGACATTTGCCCCTGGGACAGCTCCAGATGCAATGCTCTCCACCGCAAGCATTTAAATTTGAATTTTTCTTCTAAGAAGCCATGTTGAGCTCCCACAGGCTCTTGCTCAGGGACTCCTACAGCTTGTACAGGGATGAGATTATCAAATCCATCCTCCTGGCCTGTGCTCTGGGTCCCCAGCACAGTGAGACTGGCCAAGGTGACAGCCAGGATTACACAGCCACCAGCAGAATTACTCCAGCAGAAATGGGATCCATTTTTTTTCCTATTTTTTCCGCAGCAGAAATGTGGATCTGTTAATGATGTCAACTGTGAATATATTTTTTATTTCCTGCTCTGGAGAATCACACGCATCATGCAGCATCACTTCCTTAAAACTTTCCATTAAAGCATGGATATTTCCCATTTCATTAAGGGTCTTTACACCACTCCCTTCCACCCGATTCAGAATGGAAAGGGTTTTTCCCAGTGCCAGTTTTCCATGGAAGGAGGGCTCAGTCTTGAAGCAGTCGTGTCCATGCTTCCTAGGGAAGGGGAATGGAGGATGGGCTGCCTCATCAGAGCTCATGGGCAGCAGTGCTCATTGGATCTAAAGGGTGGGGAAAGGATAAAGGGCTCTGCCTCTGCAGAGAGCAGCTGTGTCTTGAGGACAGGCAAAGACAACTCATGGATAGGTTGCTCCTTAGAAAAGGGAGGCAAAACATTCTCCATGCAGCATTAGAGGGAAGTGCAACCTGCAAAGACAAGCCCCAGCAATGTACCAATCAGTCTCCACAAGTGCTCAGATCCAGGGAGTGTGTCAAACCCACCTCTGCATCCTCTGCTCTGTGCTTCTCCCTGGCAGTGCCAAGAAAGCCATCCCCCTGCCCAGAAGCTGACAGGAGGGAGAGGGTAAGCAGTGCCACAGAAGGGAGCACATTTCCAGCTCCACAGCAGTGAAGTTGGTTCCTTTCACATTCTTACCTCCAAACACATGCTGCCCAAGCTAAGGGACAAGATTACAGCCACTGCAAGCAGCCAGGATAAAAAAATTGCATGCACCCAGGCCCTTGGCATTGCCAGACCATGGTGGGGCTAAAGCAAATCTGTATCACATGGCTCAGTTTTTCAGTAATGCTGTTCCCCAGATGACTTGTGGATGGCTGATAACGTGCCCTTTTCTACAGGAAGAGGAGACAGACTGACAAGCAGCAATTGTTCAGCCCTTCCTCCGTGACAGGGCTGTCCTCCCCCAGCCGTGTGTGGGGTGTGGGGCTGGCAGGGAGGGCAGGGCTCCGCAGGGAGCGATGCTGAGGTGAGATCCAGGATGTGATGAGCTGCAGGTGGCTCTGCAATGCCGATGGTTTGGGAACCTGCTCACAGCTGAGCACAACAGCCTTGCCCTTACCAAGGCAAAGGTATCCTGGCAGGGCCACTGCCAGCAGCTGTTTAGACAGGATTTTTCTTGGCTTTTGTCTTTCAAGTGGGTTTTGGTCCTGTCCTGTAGGGGCCAGGACAGAGAAGAGCACCTCCACCCAGTTAGAAGTGGAAGGAGTGACGAGTATGAGAGCATTGTTCTCTTCAGAGGAGATGGGGCTGGCAAAGCTCAACACCAGCCAAACAGCTGACACAGCCTGCATCCACTCCTGTCCTGCCTGACATTGCCCCTTGGCACCCACCTCAAATTTTGGCAAAACATAAGGGTAAAACTCCAGGGGCTGGATGAGCGTGCTGTCAGGATGTGTCCTTGAGGTAATCATCAAGGAAGTGAACCCTAGCTGGATGCAATGGAAATGTCACCCAGACCCAAGTCCCTGGAGTGGCCAGGATCTCCCTGGAAACAGGCAGCTCAGGCAGGGCAGTGTGCTCTCCTCTCTGCACCCCCAGCAGCAAAAGCCTGGGCAGGAAGGCAGCACCACCAGGATGCATCGGGGCAGGAAGCTGTTAGCCAGGAGAAAGGGAGGAGAAAGGAAGAGGAGGCATTTGGGGCTTTTGTGAACTGCTCTAACCCATCTAGATGGGAGGGGACAGAGGTGACCTGTGGCCCCAGAGCCCGTGCCATGGTGCAGGGGAGCCGTGCGGGGCCGGCCATCAGCGCCCGCCTGCAGCCCCAACAGGCTTTGCTTTGAGGAGCTGTTTATAAACAGAGCCGGCGTGTGCTAGGAAACATCTGGAGAAGAGCATTTCCAAGCATTCAAACTCCAGGCCCAGGCAGCCCAGATAAAAACGCTGCTTCCAGCAGGACTTCCCTTGCTGGCCCAGCACAGGGCGCTGCGGCCGCGCCTCCCCTGCCTCGCAGCCCGGCGGTCACGAGCCCCAGCTCATGAATTGCCATCACACCCTTCCAAACACCTCACTGGGGACAGCTGCCAGGCCAGGAGGGACCACTCCAACACCAGCTGTGCTCTGTAGGGCCTTCTTCACAGCAAGGGGCAAACAAGTGGGGGAAAGACTTTGTTCAAATCTGTGAACTTCCATTCATTTATTTCAGCTCTGAGTTATGGGACAATCTCATGGGATAAGCTGGAAACCACTGGTAAAGCAGCTGGGTGCCCAAGCTGGCAAGAAAGGCAAGATGCAGGGGTTACTGCCAGCTGGGAGACCAGCAGCAAGCTCAAACACTTGCCCCACAGCAGACTGGGCTTGTATACCCACACCATCTGATGTTCAAGAGGCTGCAACCCTGCCGCATCAGCTGTGCTGCCACTGGGCTTGCTGCTGAGGATGTGGACCTTCCCCATGCATCCCCATCTCCAGGAATGCCTCCCTGCACAGGCATCTGGGGAATCAACAAACCAGGTCAAAAAGACATGAAGTGAAATGAGATGCCAGGCCAGACCCAGGGTGCCTATAACCAGAGGATGCTCCTGAAAGGAGGTGGCTGCTGGAAGGAGGAGGCTGCAAGCTGCAGCCAGTGTGCACTGCATGAACCTATGCAGCATGGAACCCAGGGAGGAAGGGCTGTTCCCCCTCACCAAAGGGGAAACAAAGCCAACAGTCAAGGAATAAAGCCACAAAAATAGGGAATCTGCAAGAGTCTGGATGTAATAAGCCTCTCAGAAAGAGCCAGCTCCTTGTGGAGCTCACTGATTTGCTCCTACCTCTTGCCAAGCCCTGCCAGAGTTTGGGCAGCTGTCTGGGAGAGCAGGATGGGCAGCAGCAGCAGGCCAGAACTTTGAGGATGCCTTTTGTCAGCAAGCCTCTCTCACAGGGGTCAGGGGCTGGGGGGACCTTGAGCCCCATCCTTGAGCCAGGCATGAGGCTCAGGGAGCAGAAGGGAAGCATGGACTGCCAGCCATCCTTCTCTGAGCCACTCCGACAGCAGCCCTGCCAGCCCAAACACCAACTAAAACAAGCACATGCTCTCATACCTCCAAATATGTCATTCAGTTCCTGAGCCAGAACACGCCTGGCTGCCGGTGTTATCCCCAGCTGCAGGCGCTTGCCCAGCTGGCAAACACTACTGCTCCTGTGCAATGAGCAGGGAGGCACAAGTGCACCTTGCTCCCTGCTCCGTGTGCTGCTAGGAGTCCCGCGGGGTGGCAGGAGGACACAGCGCCTGGCTGTGGTCCCACCAAGCAATCCCTGGCTGAGCTGCCCACCTGGTGGTGCCTGGGACCTGCAGGGCCCCAGAGAGCTGCTCAAAGAGGCAGATGGGATGGGAGCCCCAATGTGAAGTATGCAGTGTCCTGATGGGGACAGGGGATGTGCTTGAAATGGGGAGAGCAGAGGGGAGGCCCTGATAGCAGCTTCTGTCCTGCCTGGAGGGGAGGGTGTGGGCAGTGGGGAAGGGAGAGTGATGGGAATGATGGCATGGTCCATTCAGGGGGTGATGGTGGCTTTCCCCCTTCATCCTTAGCACAAAGTAAGAGCACAGCCCAGAAAATTCCCTGCACCCTTCTCCTCTTGGCTAATCCTCACTGTGGCAGGCAGTGGCCAGCTCCCCTTCCTCCCTCTCCTCCCACCTCCAGAAGACATTGCTGCAATGAAGGGGGGCCCTTCCAAGTTTCTGCCACACAAAGGGAAGCAACCACCCGGGGCTATACCCGGGGCAGCATCAAAACAGCTCCCTCCTGCCCTGGCAGCTGGACCTCGGCCTGGTGAGCTCAGCAGCTTCGCAACAAAGCGGCCCTTGTTGCTAATTGCTTATTTTCCATGTGCAATTGCTAAACCCCTTAAGGAGCCAGGGCAGCAGGTTCAGTACCAGCCCATACCACAGCACCTAAGCTGAGGCTGAACAGCTTGTGCAATCCAGGAAATCCCAGCTCCAGGCTTCTCAGGAGCACTGTGTACCCAGTGATATGCAGTGGCATCACCAACACAGCAATACCCCTTGCCCTGCAGGGGAAAATGTCACCCTGGGGCAAAACAATGCCAATATCCATCCCAGGACAAAGGGCAGGATGTGCTGGTGTGCACATCAGGACTACCTTACCCTTCTCTGATGGGTTCAGGGTAAAGGTCCAGCTAAGGCAAGACCTCCAGCTACCCCAAGGAAAATCCTGATGAAGCAACAGACTGAGCTCTTCAATGAGGACATCAGTAATTCCTTAATAAACTTCTCACGTAATGCACAAATTATGTCTGTACAGTGCTGGTCTCTACCACAGCCCAGCCAACATGCCAAACTTTTAAATGGCCTGTATTTAGAGCAGCAAATTGATTCTCACTGATGACATTTCTACGTGGACTTAGTCCAAAAATGGGAACTATTAAATAGATGACAAATGACAACTTGTGAACACAGCTTGGGAGCAAAACCTTTCTTTGGGACAGATTTTCAGGGGTGGCCCTGCTCACCATCAAATTTGTACACCCCAGTGCTAAAGTCATCCTCCAAATAGAGGTGGGAGCATAAATCCCTGTCTGGGTCACAGCAGATTCCTTCCATCTACAGAGCAAACAGCACTGGTGGCAGTGCAGAGCAATGACCTGTGTGTGTGAGACCATCCTCTAGCAGCACCAGTACAGGACGGGGGGCAGCCCATCCACAGGGACCTAATTACTGCTAAAATGGCAGATTTCTGTTAACAACAGTGAATAAATTCTGCTCTGGCAGTGTTCTCCTGCATGCCTTGGAAGCACAGGCTGCCTGCTCTGGGACACCCTTGCCTGCCAATGGAACTCTCGGGAACAAGGGAGATGCTGTCCCTTCACAGAAGCTCATCTGCTGCTTAATATTATTACTATTTGTGCTAATCAATGCACAGTTGTGGTTGTCAGCTCTCGTCCAATTTACTCATTGTTTTTAAATGACATTTCAAATTTGCGTCTTAGTGGGAATAAACTGGACAGGTCCCATATATTAATGATATTCACAGGTGTAAACAACACAACCCTTTACCTTGTTGGATAATTTTTAAAATTAGAGGTAAAGCTGAATTCCTGAAATTAATTCTGCTTCCAGTTCCTGCTTCTTGGCAGCTACTGCCAAACCAATTCCTAGAACTGTTTTCCCCATGCATCAAACAGCAGCACTTGCTACAAATCAAGTCAAAGTCTTGAAATGGCTTAAAATCCAAAGTGCACAGGGTTTGGGGCTTGCAGCATTGAAATCACAATGGCACAAATGGCAGGCACAAATTCTTCTGCCTTTATTCCTGAGGGGCCTGGGGAACAGAATCTTTTGTGGAAGCCAGCTCCCTGCTTCCTTAGGGCAAAATCACTTGGAAAAGAGTAAAGTCTCCAAGTCAGGACCACCTGCCTGCATGAAAAGTCCACAAAACCAGGAAAACTCAAGAAAGGAGGACCTGCCTGCTGGAGATGGTTATCTCCAGTTCTGGAAAGCTCCATTGCAGGCAGCAGCCCACCTGCAGTGTTACATCTTACAACCGCCACTGCTGCCTCAGCCAGGGAAAATCCAGCTGCTCCTTGCCTGCAGCTGTCAGCCGTACTTTGGGGTTTTTTTTAGATCCCAAGAGAAGGTACAGAATGTACCGTCTCAGCCCAGAGTCTCTGACAGCCTGGCCTGGCTATGGATTTAGCATTAGCCTGCTCAGTCCAGGATAACTCCTTTCCTCTCCCAAACATCTGACAAAGTGACTTAGCGCCGGTGCCGCTGCGCTCCCACAAACACCCAGCACTGCAAGTGCCGCAGCCGGAGCTGCACAGTCCCCACTAATGGACTTCTCTGGGTTATTTCAGCAGCTCTCAAACAAACAAAACGCATGTCACTGACCACACAGCACACTTACAGCAGCTCCCACATGATCACAAGCAGAAACAAAGCCTTTCCTTTCTACAAAATAATGTCCTGTTTGAGTTCTTCCCAGGTTTTAGGCAGAGGCAAAGGCGAATGGCCTTGCAGCCACACAGGGACACAACTGTCGGCCCTTTGTAGTCTGTAGCTGCCCCTTTGATGTAGATATCCTTTCCTACTGGACAAACTTATCATTTCCAACACTGTGGATTCCCAAGATGCCTCAAGCTTTAATTAGCTTCTTGACATGGGGCACAGCAGTAAAGATCTCACCAAACAGCAGAAGTGGAAGCAGCAGCCACCCTTCCAGCCCCAGCTGTGCGCATTCCTGAACCTGTGAAGCTCTGGGACTTCTCCTGAGGCCCATCTTCCCAGCAGGTATCTTCCTCCTACCTGGAAGGGGTAAAAGCACCCATCTGAGGACCTGTGGGTTAAGTACTCCCTGTTGCCAGCAGACCATTCCTTCCCAAGGAGCCCTCCAAGGGGAGCATGCTGGGGGCAGTTCTGAGGGCCCCAGGTGGTGCTGGCACACCAGTGGGCACCCAGAGCCCACTGCCACTGGCAGTGCCAGCAGCAGCAGTGCTTGGGCAGAGAAGAGCCTGGGATGGCTGTGGGAATGGGAGCAGGGAGCACGGCATGGACGGGGTCAGGCCGAGGCTGCTGAGAGCAGCTCTGTAATCAATACCACTGCTCTGCTTCCTCTCACATGCCGCCAGTGTGACCAGAAGGGTCTAGAACCAGGAAACACAGTAAGAACAGGGTTTAAGCCTTTAGTAATCTGAAAGCTTTCAGGACATTTTGGGGAGTGCCACAGTATTTACCCACTCTGTTCCTCTCAACCACAGGACTACTTTGAAATGAGGAATTCTATCCCTTTGGCACCTGGCACTTTGGCACACTGAGTTCATGTGTCTGGGAACAGGTGCTGAGCCAAGCCAGGCTGGCAGGGAGGAACAGGTAAGTCTGAGCTGCACTGGTGTGAGGATGTCATTGTCGTGCCCTGATGGAGACCCTGTTATGTCCCAGGTGCAGCCCCAGTGCTCACACCGGGCCAGCAGGCTGAGGGCAGCAGGCCATGCCAGCCATGGCACAGCTACACTGCTGGGAGCAGGGCTGAGCTGCTCTGCAGGGTTGAGCATGTGCCCACACACCCCCAAGGACAGTGCCCTGCCTGCCCATCTGGTTGCTCTCATGCAGGCTGCATCTGCAATGCTTCTCTGCAGGTTTCTTAGCAGGGCTCAAGAGCACCAGAGAGCCTGGACTTCTCAATTTGACCAAGATCTGGCACGGAAGGCTCAGTACAACATAAATATTTATACAGACCATTATCGCTTACTCTGTTGTAGCCTGGTGAGCAGGATTGGCCAGCACAACTGAGCAGCTGAAATGCTGCAGAGGGCAACAGGACTTTTAATTAAGGTTATGACTCTGAAGAAGCACCTCCTTGCATGGAAAGCCTTTTGGATGATGCAAACTTCAGATGCAGAGTCTAATCTTTACATCAGAATCACTCCCACTGAAGCCAGAGCTCCTGATCTTGGCCACAGTGTGAACCCTCTGCAGGCAGACACAATGAGCAGGGGTAAGTCAGCCTGGGAAGAAGCTCTTCTGCAGGCCAATATTCAAACAACAGCCTGGCAGGGCAAATCCAGTGCTGCCATAGAAAGCCCAGAAGCCTCTAGGAGGCTACTGCACAGTACCAGTGTCCTTAACAATCCCACCACAGTGGCACCTTCTTGTGGCATGAAGCTCTGCCTGCAACCCTATCCACAGAGGTGACCTTAGCCCATGTCCCACCCACACTGGATCCAAAAGCCACAGGAAGGACCACATGCCTGACCCATGGACAGGGTGCCTCTTTTCCCTGCCGTGGCTGGAGAGACGGAAACCTGACACTGGTGGCCTGGGACCTCAGATCACTTCCTGCACATGACACAGGCTCCTGTCACCTCCCCCTCTGCATCCAGGACTCCCTGCCAGACACTGCAGAGTGATCCATGTCCAGCTTCAGCAGGAGCTACTGCTCTCCACAGGGCACTCCAATTCACCCTGAGTGGCCCCAAAGGACAGACCAACACCAGACTGTGCAACAGTTAAATCCCAGCACTGGCCTAGCAGGAGGGCCGGGAGATCCTGTTGCTCAGAGAAATGTGTTTGTCCAAGACAAACAGTGGCCGGGCATTGTTTCAGCATGAGTCAAGCGAGTGGAAACACTCCCGTGCCATCCTGTTTTGCTGTCTGGAGGTTTCCCCTACCTTCAGGATATGCAGACAGGCTCCGGGATGTTTCCGACTCGCTGTTCTCTTACTCCTCCGTTTCCCGTGAATGTCTGTGCCCAGCGCTGCTTGTTGCACCAGTGCAGCAGTGTGAGCCTTCTGCAGCCCCAGCCTGTGCCTACAAAGTGCAGCCCAAAGCCAGGCAGCCAACAGGCAGCTGATGGAAACAGATGTGGACTGATCTCCATCCATCTTTCCCATCGTTATACAGCAGGAAGATGGCACCCAGACCCTTTCTGGCTTGCCACTGGCTTACCCTGCCCCACGGAACTGAGTCCATAGCTCCATAAACAAGTTCAGGACAGCTCTGCTAACTCACCCCAAGTCCTCTGATGCTTTGGGGCAATGCTAGCGCTGCAGAGAGCTGTGTGAAATGGTGAGGAAAATGTGAGTGGCAACACAGAGACCCCACAACCGCCCTGTAATCCTCCTCCCTCCCCACAACCCTTTTCCCAACTGATGTTTCAAGCCTGCAGACATGGCAAACAACGTGGCTGGAGCTGACACCTGTTATTTCACACCTACAACATGTTTTTTATCTTTCTAAAAGTATAAAAATAGTAAAGAATTTTTTTTTACAAAGACATCCATGCTTTGTCAGCTCATGTTTGTGTCTGGAAACCCTTTTAGCAGTGAGGTGCGAGCCCCACAGGGTGCAGGGCTTGGCAGGAGGGCAGGCTGGAGTTTGCACAGCTCGCCCCACAACGGGTGATCTGGCAACAAGAAGGATCAAGAACTTGTTTTCACATGAAGATCAAAACAACACAAGAAGAAAAGCACAACATAGCCCAAAGTGACCCAGAATGTCAAAACTGCAACAACAGAAAGTTCAGCCCAAAAATGCAGCCTGTGAGGGCTGTTATTGCTTGGCATGTTTGTCCCCACCACGGGTGGCAGGAGGGGGAGAACACAGCTATGGCTTGGGTCAGGTATTCCGTGCTCAGCCCCGTGATCCCCTGCCTTGTCCCCTGCCATGCTGAAAGGCTCTCCAGCAGAGCACCCCAAACCTTAATTCAGTCCCCTCCAGGCACACCCAGTCCCACAAACCACATCCAGGCAGCAGATCACCATCCCCACTCCCTAGTTATGCATTGAAATAATGCAAAACCCTGCAGAGACAATAACAAAGTGATTCCACCCTACAGTAATTGCAGGCAAACGAGTGCTTGATTTACCCCGTTCCAGCACCACTAACGACAGGGATCTGCCCTGCTGGGCCGACCCAGGCCTCAGCCTCACAGCCACTCTTGGCTGGGGCTCTTCCCTCCATCCCCCTTTAAGCTCTAACAATTGCATATGATCAACTGGGGCTGGATTTACCATTCTGGGCACCAAAATCCTGTCAGGACACCCAAAGCAGATACAGGAGCCCTCTACTCTCCAAGCATGGTGTCACCCTACGGAGACAAGAGCTCAGCATCCATGTTCCTCTAGTCCCAGCTCTTCCTGCCAAATCAGGAGAGAGGCAACACTTATGCCACAGACAGAGAGATGTCTTTTTTCCAGCTTAGAAATAGTGGTGACTTCTGTAATCCAAGCAATCACATTCTGTCATATTGTTTAGGCTTCCAGGAAGCAATTGGTGGTGATTAACAACCATCAATCCCCTGTTGATGAACTTCTCTCTGTCTGTACCCTCTTCCCATCTGGATGCACAAGCAGCAAGAAAGGCTGGTCCAGACCTTTGCAGCTCAGTCTTTGCCCAAGAGTGCTGCTGGTCATGTCTTAAGAGGTTCAGTAGGGAAATAGGCTTCCATCAGGGAAGGAAAAGACATACAGACCTCTCAGGCTTTTTTATCTTTCTCAAAGAACTTTTCCATTAGGATTAGCAAATCTAGCCAAGCCATCTCAGATGCTCACTCAGCTCTGCTGAGATCCATTAAGGCATCCTGGGATAATTATCTGATCTACCCTGGATTAAAAGAAAACCTGAGGTCCATCCTTAGAACAATGGCTAAAAAAACCCAATTTCTCTAAGTACCTGGAAATATCCATGTCCCTGAATCCCACCAGTGGTGGGATTTGCATTATTTCCCATGAGTGGGAAGGACTGGCCCACTCCTTTGTGAGTGGTTTCCAGCACAGCTAGAAGTGGCTGGTGGACCAAGGGTCTGAAGAGCAAGGGACCATGAGGCCACCTTCGTGCTTGCAAGCCCAGGTCAGCAAGAGTTGCCCATTCAGCCTTCCCTGGGGGAAGCAGAAAGTGCACTCCAGGGACCCAGAACCTCATTGTTGCCCAAACCCAATCCCTACTCTCTGCAATACTCTCACCCAAAACTTCAGAGGGCCAACACACAATTACAGCACCTCAGCAGGCAGGGCTGGGCAAACATGCCTCTAGATGCACCAGAGTCCAGGCATGGATTTTGGCACTGATGATCAAGAATTTGCCTCAGGAAGTCTCGTGATGGTGTGTGGGAACAAGCAAACAAACCACAGTAACACTGTACAGTTTGGTCATACCAACTTACAAGTTTCAGATTCAGTTCCCCTGCAGGGATTAAAGCAGGGAGACCACTGCTCCCCAGGCCTTTTTCCAAAGAGCAACCTGAGTTGAAGAGAAGCCACCAGCCACCTGCTGCCCACTCCCTGCTCCCCATGGGGAGGGGGCTGTACCTGTACACTGGTTGCATTTCCCTGGCAATCCCAATCACTGCTCCCTCTGGGAAGTTGTCAAACTCATCAAACAGGTCTCGGATGTTGGTCTTGTACTTCAGGTCCAAGTCTACCTGGATGATCCGTGTTATTTCTGAAAGCACAAAGAGGAAAAGTCAGCAATATAAGACAAAAGTGTAACCCCTGATTACCACCAGCTACTGGAGGAGCAGAGCCCAATGAGGATTTGGTGCAGTCTGCTCCATGGGCAACTCAGAGCAAACGCAATCCAGCTGCAACCTCCGCATGAAGCAAACAAACTTCAGCCATCATGAAGCATTTACCAGAGTGTGTTTACTTCAGAAATAATTTCTGGTGACCCCCTGCTTCTATCCACTGCCTCCTTCCTTCCAGAAGACTGGTTTTCCATATAACTGACAAAAGCAAGAGGTAGCTTCAACCCAGCCTCTCTCCCTTTCTGGAAGTGCTTCTGTGGTGCCAGTCCCACAAAATCCCGTGTTTACTTTCAGCTACCAACTCCATGAGTGTTTCCCACCTCCAGCCCAGACAGCATCCATCCCTGGCCCACATACCAAAGCAATTCCCATCATGGGCAGCATCAGTTCGCCACATGACACCTCCAGTATCACCTGCACAAACCCATTAGCTCCCAGCAGCTTGCCACGGGCTTCCCTGAGGAAGAGATTACAGAGATTACAGCCCTCTGCCTGCACAGAGCTGCTGGTGATCTGCAGCAGCCTGGAAGACTATTGTTGCTGGTGGTACCCTCTCAAAGGCAAGGGGGGCTGTAAACACATGGAAGCATCTTCCACTTGCAGTGAGACATCAAGAGCAAGGAAAGGCTGCAGGACATCATTCTCAAGGCTGGGTGAGGTACTTAACAGGGTCAGGCCCCTGCCCAAATTTGTCCCAGTCTCCTCTGCAGCACAAGAAAGACTGGAAGATAGAGATGCTGCTTGGGAGAGTGTGCAGGAGATGTGCCTTGACAAGACTGCTTGTCCCAGGTGGATGTAGGGATGCTGCATGGATTGCAGCAGGCCAAGCACAATGCAGCAAGTGCAAACACTACAAGAGATCAAGTCATTAGATGGGATCTCCCAGCCACAGGCAAAGCCATGGTCATCTTCTGGCCAGGCCAGCTCAGCCCTTCTCAGGGACTGTGAGTGGAGCCATCCCCAGGGCATTACATAATGCCCCCTCTATTTATATGCGTTATAAAAGCCAAGAGCAAATTGGCCAGGTTGCTTAGCACTCAGCAGTAATTGGATTGTAAGGCTGTGTCAATGTGTTTTGGTCCCACTCATCATGCACAGGTGCCCTTACAGCTCCCTGCAGGCTAGACCTGCCTGTCATCACCACTTCCAGAGCAATTAGCAAACCAAGCCTTCATCCTTCCTCCTGCCCAGTACCTGCAGGCAGGAGGACAAGCCCTGCCTGCCCTCACCTTCTGCTCCTGCATCTGCTGTGCCTACGGGCAGGGCTTCCCACCAGGCTGGTGCTGCTGGGGCAGTGCCACCATGGTTCCTCATCCCCTCACCCTGTTGTGCTCAGGACAGGCTGCTGGCTACTCCTGGCTGCTGAGAGCAGGAGGCACTGGTTCTGTTTTCAGCCCCCAAAGCCATCATGGCACTAGAGACCCAGAGGCACTGAGAGCAGCCAGGCACCAGCAGTTATCCCCCAGCACAGGAGTGCAGCTTTGTGTTTTCAAAAGTGTTCATTGCTTGGTGTCTGTGCTTCAAGCAGACACTGGGCTGTACAGCAGCTCTGAAGTTTTTGCAGATCTTGCACTAATCTGGGTCTCTTGGCAATCGGTCATACCTACCACATTGCCCTCATTTAAGAGCAAAAAGGCCCTGTGAGGTTAAGCAAGAAATACACTGCTTACACTGTGAAGCACCCAAGCAGAAATATAAATCAAGGAGAAACAGTGTCTAAGCTACAACTTGGGCTGTATCTCAATTTGTTTTTTTAACATCCATCATGCTCTATCTGCTAAAGGGAAAGGCCATGCTCCCTTCAGCTGTCAGTACAGCAATCCTCAGGCCTACCTAGTATTTACCATCACCATAATCCTCTGTTTGCAAAGATTTAAACCCCAGGCACAGTAAATCACCACAGGCTAAAGCAGGTCTTGACCTGAAAGCAATTTCCCCCAGCCTTCTGAACTGCCTCAAAAATGGCCAGTGCAACTCAAGCATATGAGTCAGCAGAGCAGTGTATTTCTGCAGTGAAGAACAAGACAAGTATCCCACATGCACCCAACCTCCCCAGTGGCTCAAACTACAGTGGGGCAAACCCCCAAATCCAAAACATTACCACATTTGAGAATACCCAGACTGGTCACAAAACTCCAGGACAAGAAGACCTTGCACAAGCTCAGCTCCAGATAAATGTGGGGAGCCTGAGCCCTACAACAGACTGGGAATAGGGAATGGCATTCCCAGGGGCATCCCAGCACCACTCACCCTGGTACACAGCAGCCTCATCAGGTTTCAATTAAATCAACTGTGAGCCACGTCATCCAATTGTTCTCTAAAATTACAGCTGAACACCAACTGCAATTAATCAGAGTGGAGAATGAAAGCTGAGCTTGGAGGAAGCGCCAGTCCCAGCCCTGCCTGCCCCAGCACCTCAGTGGGTGAAAGGCTTGGGAGGGTCCCTGTAGCCCTGCCAGCTGTCCCAGAAGCCTCAGCTGAGCAGGGAGCTGAGCCGAGCACAGCTGCAGTGCCAGGCAGGGATGCCAGTGCCACCAGAGCCCAGCATGGAGACACGCAATTCATTTACACAAACACAAACACCCTGGGTTCTCCATCCTGCCCGTGTTGGCTCACCCCAGCACACTGGTCCATGCTGTGCCCTGTGCTTCCCCCAGGAAATACTCACCAAGAAATTAGACCCAGAAAGCACCAAATACTTTTTTGCTTTGATTTTTTGAAATTTTGAAATTTTTTTTGTTAAAGCAAGCATGAACTGCAACACTGAGACATAAGTGAGCATGGGTGACATTCAGCATCACTTTGCCAGATGAAGCTTGCATGCACAGATTAATGGCTGAGATGATTTCTCTGCCTGGGACTGGCAAGGGGCCAGGCACTAATATTTATGATGTATCATGCTCTTTCGCCCTTCTAGCAAGCGCTTTGTCCTGGCTGCCGTGTGGGGGTGGAGGAATCGCGTGCTCTCTCAGGCACAAGCTGCTCAGAGGGATCCAGCTGGAAATGTGGGAAAAGGCTGAGTGTTCTGCTCAGCAGGGAGTTTTCTAACTTTGCCATACTGTGTAGAACCCTCCACTCTGCTCAGCTCCAGCTCTTCCAGCCACGGCACGGAGAGGGGAGCTGTGCCATTCGGAGCAGAGATGGTCTCCATTAGCAGTGACAGCTTTATAGCACAGGTTGGCCCCATTTAAAGCTTGTAATCTTTTACTGCAGCCTTGTATCAGCAGCTACAGCAGGGCTGTGCTCCAGGCTTGGCTCAAAACCTCCCCCCAGCCCTGCCCAGAGGCGAATGGCCAGGTTCAGAGATGCTATCCCACAACCTCATCCAGTGAGGGGGCAGAGGCAGGCAGGGGTCATGTCCCTGTGCCCTGCTGCCCCACATTCTCTGCCAGGACCCAGTGGGGCTATGACAGCACACAGACGGGCAGCCCTTTGGTGTACTGGGGGGCACAGCAGGTTGTCTGGATGCTCTGAAAGGCACCAGGAGCCCCTGTGGTAGCAGGCAGCTTCTGCAGCAAGTCTAACAGCCCTTCCCGGGAAGCATGGACCCCAAAAACTGCCCCAGGGCACTGCAGGGATAGAGGAGGTATGCAGTGGGCCAGGCCACCCCACCACTGGAATGACACTTAGGAGCAAATTTGGTCTAGATGAGCAATTTGATTTGCCAAGTGACACACCTGTCCATGGCAGGGGGGCTGGACACAGATGAACTTTAGGGTCCCTGTCAACCCAAACCATTGTAAGACTCCATGAAACTGCTCTTCCCAGAATGTCAGGCAGGATCATGAATGGCAGCAGGAGGCACAGGGAGGAGGTGAGCTGCTTTGGTGGACCTCGCCAGAGCTCTGGGGATGTCAAGCAGCAAGCCATCAGCAGCAGCTATTACCCCTCCAGCCCTAAGGATCTGCTCCCATTGCTCAGAGCAGCCTAGGGATGGGCAGCCTTGAATCTGCCCTAGAATAGGACTATTTTATCCTAACATGAGATGAGAGGATGGACACTAAGAAATGTAAATAGTGGGTTTGTAACTACAGGACAATGGACGATGGGTCAGGTGAAGAGGAGATGCAAAGGCAGGAGCCTGCTGAGAGCAGCACAGGCTGTTCTGCAGCCAAAGTAATTTAAGCTCATCCCAACAACTTTCTCTGTGTAAGGGTCACTCCTCTGGCAAAGCTGAGCCCAGACAGCAGGAGCAGGGCTGGGGTCTAAGTGCTGGCCTTGGCTCCAAACCCTCCACTTCCATACAAACCACACCAGATCCAGGGAAGCAGCATGCCACCACTGGCAGAGGAGAGGGGAAGAGCTGTGTCCAGGAACTTAATAGTGAAATGGAGAGCTGCCATCACAGCACAAAGGGCAGAAGCTGTCCAGCAAACATTGCAGTCTGTATTGTTGATAATTGAGCAGTGGTTTAATAGATGTAGAGTATAAGCAAGAATCAAAATACTGGAAGTGCTGTAACTCTCCAGCCCACTGACAGGCCCATGTTAGCACAAGCTCAGCCCTCTCAGAGTAAAAAAATCCTGCCTGCAGCTGGTCTGGCAGAGGAGATGCTTCAAGCAACAGTGGCATACCAGGAGGGGACAGGACACCACCCCACCAGGCTGCACTGTGCCCAAATCTCACACACACTCCTGAGGCAAACATCTGTCACCAAAACTGGTGGTAATTTGGCTCTGCTCCCGCCATCCTCTGCACTGGCACCTCCACCTCTCTCAACAAACCTGTTTTTAAGGACTTAAGCATTCTGATGCTTCATGCCAACGAGGAGAGACTCCTCCAACACAGAATCATGAAATTATTTAGACTGGAAAAGACATTTAAGATCATCGAGTCCAACTGTTAATGTGGCACTTGGCACACATCAGGTGGGAGCACCTTGACCTCCCCACACCTCCTCTGCATCACAGCAGTGACTTTTGGGACCAGAGACGATCAGCAAGGGCACTGCTGGGATTGCCACCCCAGCTGTGTGACCCAGGCACACCACTCTGCCTTGTCCATGGAGCCAGCACCTGCCAGCCTGCAACAAGGGAGGCAAGACCCCACTCCATCCTACAGGAGGCAGGGTGGGGTGGTGGCCTGGACAGGGCTGGGACAGGGAGCTGATAAAGGCAGAACAGCTCAGAGAACCTTCTGCAGGGCCAGCAGCAGCTGCAGCCAGCACGGGTGACACAGTGCAGCCAAGTGACAGGAGTGTCCCCTGCTGGCTGCAGCTCTGGGTGTTGCAGGGCTGCAGTGGGCTGGGGGAAGGGCCAGGGGGTGGCTGTTCATTTTGCCACTTGACTTGGACCACTAGAAAGAAGAGAGCCAAGCAACCAAAGTTCTCTGAGCTGGAGTCAGAAGGGCTGGGGATCTCTGATCTGCTGGTCTACAAATGCTAGGCACACCTGGACAGCTGCCCCTCCACCTCTGTCAATTGCTTTGAGGAATGGTTTTTTCCATCAGGTTTTTTAGCTATCCCCATCATGACAGGACAAGATCCCAAGGGAAGAAGGAGCTGTGAAGGACCTGCAGTGACTTTCAGATGGCTGCCTTGGGCCATAAACCTCCTGGAGCAGGGCAGCAGCCGCCGGCTCCAGCGGGCAGTGTGCCTGCAGGAGCAACACAAAGCTGCCTGTGCTGGCTGTGAAACCAGAATCCTCCGCCCTCATGCCTCAGAGAGATGTGTGGCCAAGAAAAACTCCACTCCCACAGCCAGCACCATGGCCAAGCATGGATGCAGAGTGGGTGACAGGCTCCAGAAGTCCCTGTGCAACCCAGGAGGTAGTGCCCAGCAGCAGCAGCCAGCTGTCCCCAAAAGCCTCAGCTGCAGCAGGGCATGAGGACAGCTGCAGTGCCAGGCAGGGATGCCAGCACCTCAACAAGCCCAGTGTGGAGGCACACAGTTTATTTACACAAACATGCTGGGTTCTCCATCCTGCCCTTCACGGGAGGCTCCCTGGGTTTGGCTCGCCCCCTGCACGGCAGCTGCCCCTGGCCGCTCTCCCTGCTGCTGTCAGCAGGGCTGTGAGCAGCTTCCTCTCTGGCTGTGTGCTCCCCTGGCCAGGCCTTGTTTTCTCCACACACAGCCTCCCCTCTGTGCCCAGCATTAATCACTGCTGCCTGCCCAGCTGACCTCGGCACACCAGAGAGCCTCGCCCAGAGCAAGCAGCCAAGGCAGGGGCAAACGTGCAAGCGTGACACGCTGCTCAGAGCTTGCTGCCACTGAGGGGGCTGCAGTCCCCCTTCCCAGGACATGGTGCTGCTCCAGAGCCCACCCTCCCATGAGAAGATGATGCTACAAAGCCCTGCACCAGCACAGCTTGCCAAGGTGCAGTGCAGCTTACCTTCCAGCTTCAACACAGGTCCTCCCGTCTGCCCTGCAGCCAAGGCTCCCCTCTGCTCCCGGGACAGCCCAGCAGCCTCCTCCCCACCAAACAGCTCCCTCCCTGCACAGAGCTCCAGGGAGTGCAGGGGCCATGTGCCCCAGCAGCCCGGCTGCTAACCAGGATTCTGCAGCACTGATTAGGCACCAGCAGAGCAGAGCAGTGGCTGCAGCACAGCAGCTAATCAGCCTATCAGCTAATTAAAAAATTAGGCTGTCTGCCAGAGATAGATGACAAATCATTGCTACCACCCACACAGGGCAGGCACCTGGGTGAGCTCAGGGGTCTGGAGCAGCAGCAATGTTCCCAGGTATTGACAGAAGCATCACTTTGATCGCCTTGCTCCACACCCTACAGCCATCTCCAGAGGGAAGGGGAAGACTCAGCAGGAGATGGATGTGTTTTGTTCCAGGAAATTAATTTTTCCTGTGCATCCAAGTGTCCCCTTGTAATCCATCAAGGTCTGAGGGACTAATATTTAGCAGTACTCAACACCTTGGCTCTTAACTGGATTCAAAAGCAGCAACATTGCTAAACATGCAATAGGTTTCAGGATGGAGGTGGAAATGCTGTTTGCCTCTTATTTAATATACGCTACTGCTGGGGGAGAAGTGTGAAAACACTTTTTGGAGCTGGAGGAAGAGCAGCAGGAAACCTTTTAATCAGACAAAATAAGGTTTGATTCCAGGTTGCTATAAATTACAAAAGAGTGGATGGAAAGCTGTAAAGTAACGAGCAGGTGAGATGGAAAGGGAAACCAAAAAGAGATACAAGAAAATAAATTTTCTGGGCTCAGATCCCAGTTAACTGCACACACTGGGGGAAAGGGCTGCAGGCAGATTTTGTCCTTGTTTCTTCCTGCTAAACTCTAATGAGCTATGGCAGAGCAGGGAGAGACTGTGGGGGAAAGCAGCCCTGGCATCAACACTGGGTGACCCCCAGCAGCTTCCAACCCTTTGGGAATGGGGCAGCTGCTCTGGCTGGGGAGACAGGAGGGCAGCACCCACCACAGCACCAGGTGATGAGACCCTGCTGCTCCGTGGGAGCAGCCAGCCCTGGCCTGACAGATCTAGGACATCCAAAAATAATCGATGGTGACACTGCGGCAAGGGGCAGGCAGTGGAAATGATGAGAAGTGACACTGCCCCCGGGGGCTGCGGGCCACGACAGCCCCAGAGGCAGCAGTGCCACAGGGAAGGGGTCTGTGCTGTGATGCAGCACTCAGGAGACTTCCAGACACTTGCTGAGCAGCAGCCACGTCCCCCTCATCACAGCAGCCCTTCCTGGCGCCTCCTCCACGCCAGGGCTGGGGCCAAGGAGCTCTCCTGCCAGGACAGGCATGTCCACAGGCATTACCCACAGATGGGATTAGTAGCTCATCTCAGCAGATGTGGACCCCTCTACAAGGCCACAGCTCCAGTGTTTTCCTGGGGTGGGCTTATTCAGAGGTCTGCTGTTGCCTGCTCCTGAAAAGCATCATGAAAACAACTCTCTCAGCACAACAGGCTCACCCCAGCAAGGAACAATGGCTGGCACAGCTATCCCTATTGCTTGCAAAATGATCACTCCAGCGTCTTCTCTTCCCATCACAGGACCTGATATAAGTGTTGCAGCTCAGAGACAGGCTGGGAAGGGAATCTGGCTGTTTTTCACGTGCTTGTGGCATGAAGCAGGGAGGGAGGTTAAGAGAGCACATCAGAAACTATTAATGCTCCCTCCATCCCTGTAAAGATGGAAACATTTTTGCCAGAAAGCAAACCCTTCAGCTACTGCAGCATCCCTTGGGAACTGTGGTGTGGAGGACATGGCTGTGGGGCCAACTCCCATGACTGCCACAGACCCCAATTTTCTGTGCCTTTTCCCAACATCTCCCTGTTGGTAGCACACAATCAAGCCTGAAGCATCTGGACATGGGCACTCTCCTCCCAGCCCTCTCCCAACAGCTGCATCTCTGCATTCCCTGATGTGGTGGGCTCAGCAATGCTGGCAGTGCTCAGCCAGCAGGAAAGGATCAGGAGTGACGCACTTTCAAAATGCTCACTTATTACAATTATTACAGTGATTTGCTGAGTTCTGTGGGCAGCTGCCCTGTGCACCAGGAACTGCTCTGCAGCTGACAGGAGGAAAAAGGGGGAGTGATCTCCCTCTGCCAGGCTCCACCTCAGAGACCTCTGATGCCCTGTGTGACACAGGATGTGTGCAGTGCAGCTCTGCACACGGGTGCTATTGAGGGGACACACCACACTCAGGCAGCTGGCACCCTACAGGCAAACAGAGTCCCACCTGGGCAATGCCACGCTGTGGATTCAAACAGTGCAGATGCAACGCTGAATCCTCATGCACACATCCCAACAAAAGCAACCAACAATGTGTTCAGGATGCTGCCTGTGGAATAGCATTCCTTTCCTGAAGGACACTAGCAGAAGACAGTAGTTGAGGCATTATTCCAGTACACAGACTGCTTTCCTGGTACCTCTGTGCTTAACCCCTTCCCCCAGCTCCCAGGCTCTCCACCTCCACAGCCAGAGGCAGGAGTGCTCCAGGTGCCTGGCCTTGGCACAGCACAGCCCAGTGCCTGCTCCAACACGTCTCCTGGCTGGCCTTTGCCTTCCCTCCAGCACTGCTTGGTGGGAAAGGCATAAGCTGATGTTCACAGAGGCCTCTGTCTCTGGGCTGGTAATCCCAGAGCAGACAAAGGCTGATATCAGTTTCGTGGGAGACCAAGCCTGAGCCAGCAGCTGGATCCTGCTGCAAGCAGCACCAAACCCCAAGCGACTGGGGCTTGGTCGTTATCAGGCTGCTTGGACAAACATCATTATAATCTGGTCTGTGCTTAACAATCAGTACAGCTGTTGATAATGAGCTGGAGAAATTGCCCCGTTCGCAGTCTGAAGCCAGGGAGACCACTGGACTTCCCATGGATCCTGATGTGTGCTGTCTGGACACCCACTATGAAGCCAAAGGCACAGCTCCCTGCTGGCAGTCCCTTCCCCAGACACAGTGCTGCTTATTCACCCACAGCAGCCACCCCTGCTTCCCCCCAGCACCCACATCTGTGTCCTCCTGACAGGCTCCTGCACAGCTGGCAGCTCCAGGACACACTGGGGCTTGCTGTCCAGCACACAGCAGCTGGCTGTGATTCCCTCATCCATGAGGCAGCCCAGCACCTACAGCATCCTGCAGAAGGGAGCTCTACAGATCACCACACTGTGTTTTGAACATCCTTCTCACCAATTTTGATGTCCCCCAGTTCCTGTACAAACTTCTGCCTTGTATGGCTCGTGGTTTCATGGCCCACACCACAACCCCCTTGGCCAGCCCCCTCCCAGACTGGAGGGTCCCAGTCAGCCAGGCTTGTCCCACACAGAAGCCACTGCTCTCTCAAAACCTCTTTCATTTTATACCAAAAGACCATGTTGGTATGCCATACATTTTGGTTAATACATAACAATTAGTTCCACTCTGCTCTCCTTCCTCATAGCTCTGCATCTTTAGTCCCACAGAGACTTACCCACTTCTCCCACTGCTGCTTAGTTCCCCTCCAAGCCCCCTGAGAACAGCCCTACCACCAGCAGAACAAGCTCCTGAGTTTTCAGGCAGCAAGTACCCAGGGGCATCTTCAGCACCTGGGAGATGCAGAATGCTGCATGGGGGCTAACCTCACACCCTGCAGAGCCCAGGGGCCCTCTGCAGCTTGTGCTCACCTTCCCACCCTTCATCACAGCTTCTGCCTTCAGGCTGGGCTGGACAGGGAGAGCGAAACCCTGAGAACTCCCTCCATGCTGCCAGGAAGGAGATCACCACGCCCAGAGATGCTGCTACTCCCCATGGAGACAGCCAGCTCTTTACAGCAGCCAGGAAACTCTGCTACCTCCAATTTGTCAAACACCACCTTCAGCCAAGTTCTGCTAAATGCCCTCACTCCATGTGAAGCGTGGTACCATCAGCCAGGTTTCTGAGCCTCCCCTGAACTAATGGGACTCCACTCCTCTGTCTAAGTTGGCAGAGATAAGCCACAAAGCTGTTTCTGTATCATGTCTCATTTTCCCTCGGCTCCTTATTCTCCCACAGGGCCATCCTGCTGCAGCACCATCAGCTACACCAATGGAGCTGAACACCAAATGGTCACAAAGCTGTTTCATGTCTCATTTTCCCTCTGCTCCTTATTCTCCCACAGGCCATCCTGCTGCAGCACCATCAGCTACACCAATGGAGCTGAACACCAAATGGCAGTTTTCAAAGCTCTACCCAAGCTGCTGGATGCTGCTGGCTCTCCCTTGGCCCACCAGCTCCTTAGGAACAAAACCTGTTAAACAAATCCTGAAAACTACCTTGGTCCAACAACAGGCGCCAAGAATTCCCTGGGGAGCTCCCAGCTTTCCCAGGCTGCTCTTCTGTCACCTCAACTCCTCCTCCCCTCACTTGTGGCACCAGGAGTCTGTCCCCAGACCCTGCCTGCCAGACAGACCTGCCCAGACATTACTCCTTCATGTACCCATAGAAGGGTGATAAAAAGCTTGCTGGGCCGCCTGATTTACACAGGTAAAATGACAAGTGACAGAGGGATCAAAGCCAGTCAGGAAGGAAGAGGTCCCCTCTGGATGCAAAGGAAAGTGAAAAGGTCTGGGTCCTTGTTCTCCCTTCTCCTCTTTGCACTGCTCTGCGACCATTTCATGCTGGCATTGTCCTCATCCTGGCAGCTCCTTCTAAGCCTGAACCTTGTCCTCTCTGTGTAACTTCCCCCTCACTTCCCCCTTGCAGAACCATTCTGAAGGATCAAGCACTGCTCCAGCTCCCCGGGCCTGGCCACACCACATTAAAATGGGATTTATGAGCCTCGAGCACAGACAAGAGTTATGCAGTCTGCACTTCTGTGTGCTGCATACCAACTCCCCAGCTGGTTTAAATCAGATTAACTCCACTGATGTAAGACATTTAAGGCAAGAGTGTTCCATGATTTACACCAGCTAAGAAGCTGTTATATTATTAACTTGGCAGCTGCAGGTTTTAGATGTGAAGTTTTTTGGGCAAAGATCCCAAGCAACAGTAAACGACAGAGCAGCTGAGTGGCAAACCCCATTTAACCTCAGTGCAATGTGCAGGCAGCCAGCACATGTCCCACAAAAGTCCCTAAAAAAAAAAATAAAAAAATCTGATGTTCAGTTTTCAGTGCCACTGGTCTGCAAAGTCAATGCCCCACCACAATCCATAGATTCCAAACAAATAATTAAATCATGATACTGTGGAAATGCCTCTCTTCAAAAAATGATACATTTGGTAAACTAAAGCCAGGCAATTTTAGTACAAAGGTCGCTTGCTACTGAAAAAAACCCTATAGACTGATTAATGTAAATGCAAATGAACACACAAGAGAGTTTAATATTCAGATCAGGGCCTTCATTGTTGCTAGAGGATGTTCAAGCTTCCAATCAAATCTGGATTCCACAAAAAATTGGTGCTAATGCTATGGAGCCAGATGTGCTTGGAGAGGTGCACAAAAAGACACAGCACTCAGGGCAGAACAGAGCATTTGAGGCAGAAGAAATGGCAAAGAAATACACCAGGGAAAAATGGTAATACTGCCTGAAAAAGAGGGTTTGGTCCTTTCTCCTCAAACTTAGCAAAGGGGCTTTTTCAGACCAGTGGATACTGCTTGTCAGAGTCAGGAGGGCAGCAAGAGCCCAGGGCCATTCCCACATCACCTGCAAGGCTGCCAGTGGGCAGCAGAGCTGCAGCCTTTCCTGGTGCCTCTCGTGCAGTGCTGGCTGCACAGGGAGGAGGCCAGTGAGCCCTGCCGGCCCCATAAATCACCAGGCACCCAGCACAGCAAACCTGACCTCCCTTGCAAGGGAAATATAAATCAGCTTTACTAGCAGCTTCTGAAACAAAAACTAAACTCACAAAACTGTAAAAATGCCTCTTTAAACATCCTGTGCCCCGAACAGACCATTGAAAGCCCTGTCAGGCTGAGGGAGAGCAAACAAGCTTTCCAAGAGATGAGGGCTGATGAACTGAGAAAAGGCATTTCAGACTGAGCAGCTTCTTGCTGGCAGGCAGCACGACAGGGATATCTTTAGCACACAGTAAAGACAGAGTAGGGAATCAGGAGGAGTGAATTAGCCAGCATTAATACCATCATTTGTATGCAGTGTACTTCAAAGTGTTCGCAGTGCAGACAGCACCAGACAGACACAGAATTACCCAAGTCTGGGGGAGAGCCATGTAGAGCACATTGGCTGGAGCCCACAGGGTAATGATCAGTGAGCTTGGATGGGACCTTCAGGGTCCCACTGTTTAATGAGCTACTGTCAGAAGGCCATGCCACGAGGACAGGGGCAAGTCCACAAAGGACAGAGGAAGTCTCATGAAGAAGAGCAGAGCTTGGAGCTCCTAAGTAGAGCCAAACTGGGACAGGACCCAGCAGGGGCACAGGGGAGGTGCATCTGCTCACATCTCAGCAACAGTGCACCTGAGATCCATGGCAGGAAGTCTGGAGGGAGTATTAGAGCTGGGTGGAGGATTCAGATGCCAAGGAAGCTGCCTCCTGTCACTCATGCCAGTGGAGACCTGGATGAGGTCTTGGACTGATAAATCCATCACTCTGCAGAAAGGAGCAGAATCCTAGGAGTCCATCCCAAAAGTTTATTAACTTTGTATTTCAAATAGCACCTCAAACTAACTCTATTTCAAACAGAGATGGATAACATCTCTGTGCAGAAGAGAGCGTGTGTTCTGGAGGCAGCACAGCAGAGACCTACCTTTGGGCATGATGCGATGCATTGCAACTGACAGGAAGAAGATGGAGTCGCTGTAGTAGGTCCCCGATCCAGCACTGAAGTGTTTCTGCATGGCCTCAACGATGGGAAACAGCTTTTCTGTCAGCTCATTCACGTCATGGACGATTACCTGGCAGAGACACCAAAAACACCACTCAGTGCTGCTCCTGGGGACAGGCCCAGCTCCAGCAGCCTTTGCCCAGCCCCCAGGAGCGTGGGGCGAGGGGGAGCTTGGTAAAGCACAAACAGTGCTGCAGGCACTGCAGCTGCACAAAGGGGCCTGCCTGCCCTGGCCCCTGCACATCCTCTTGATGCAAGAACTGGTCCAGTGCAGGGAAAGAAGGACATTTACAGCCATTTTGTAACTGTAAGGTGGGCAGAGACTTGAATCCCCTCACACAACCAAGTGTGTTCCATGCTCTGGGCTGTTCTCTGGTCTGCTCCCAGTGACTGATGCAAGCACATATCTGGTCTCCATATGGAGTCCATCAGAAGAGGCAACAGCTAGCTCCAGGCTCTGTTGTGCTGCTGTTCAGAGCCAAGCCAGAGCACATCAGTTGCCCTGAGGACCAAGGCTTGCTCCCTCCTACAGAAGCAGGCTGTGACAGGGCCAGGGATGCAGCCCAGATTTGCTGCTCCTCAGCCTGGCATGGAGGCAAGCTCTGCAGGGGGAAAGGGAGGACAGGCCGCAGCACGCGGATGAAAATCCAAACTTCAGGAGCTACAGCAATGCAGAGCAACTTCTGTAGATGGATCTCAGCCTGTCTGTGCTGGAGTTTTGCTGGTGCTCAGCCAGCACTGCTCTGCATCCCTCAGCCCTGCAGGAGCCCATGCAGCAGCACGGGCCCTGGCATGCCTGTGCCAGCTGTGGCTGTGTCCCAGAAACAGGAGCAACCCCAAATGCACCTTGCCAGCTACTGACATTTTACAAGCTCATAATTTATTTTGGTCAAAGTCCAATGAACAGGAACTTTCATGCAGCTCGTTATACCCACAGAAGGATACAGGTCACTGAATCACACAAGATAATGAGAGGGATTTTCAGGATAATTAAGAGAGATGAGGGACATGACCCTGGTACAGATAAGGGGGAGTGCAGGAACTTGAGTGTGGAGACTTGGGGTCGTGCTGCCTTCTTCAGGTCAGGGAAAGCAGAAAAAGCCCTGCTGGAACTAAAGTACAGCGAGGACGTGACTTTGCAGCAGTACTTGAATTTTGTAGAAGGGAACCTATTGCACTTGTTTGAGGGATACCAAGACACTTCCACAAAGCTGGCCCCACCTTGAGCAGGGAACACAAACCACAGTCTTTGTAGGTTGCTTTCACACTAAACTATTTCAATGGTTCTACAGTTTCACTTCTTTTCCCTACTAAAACGTCATCTGCTTAAGAACAAGAGGACCTGCATTACATACCTAAAACACGCAGGATAGAGCACTTGCTTTAATTTTTTGTTTTTAAGTGAAAAGAAAGCCTAAACCAAGTCAAATGCTTCAGAGAAGAAGGTGGCTCTCGAGGCTGTGCTGGTGCAATGACCATCCTCTCCATGGGGCGTACAAGAGGCTGCACTGATGCTCAGCTGGTGCAGAGATTGAGGCAGTGAGCAGTCTGGAACATCTTCCATCCACAGCTTTTTGCAGAACCCATTGCTCAGACCAATGTGCTCTCACAGCAGAGTGGAGCTTGCTGGATGCAGGGCTGTGCCCATGGCACCCGCAGTACGCTGAACACGCTGAGGCGATGGGCCTGTCCTGGCACTGGCCAGGATGGCTGGGCCCACGGCAGGGCAGTGCTGGGGGACAGGAACAGCTGAGGCCACATGGCCCCTTCCTGGGAGGGCACCCTGACACCCACGCTGGTCCCTGGCCCTTGCCACAGCCACAGGAGCCCTCGTGCAGGCTGTGTGGCCAGCGTGTCCCTCGGCGTGCCGCTGGCCCGGCTGCTGGGCCCGGAGCCAAGGCCTGCAGCAGAACAGCAGGAAAAACACAGAACAACGCGTTCCAGGAAAGTGCATTGGGAGAGCTCATCGGCGGCCACACCTGGCTTTGGGTAGCACAGCACAGTCCCCAAGACACGGCAGGGGAGGAATCTCTGTTACCATCAGGCAGCGCCTCACCCCGGCCCTGCCGAGCTGTGTGGTGGTTGTGCCATCGCTGTGACAGCGGCCACCCGAGCAGGACAGCAGCCAAAGGTGACCAAACAAGCAAACCAGCACTAGTTTCCACGTGCAAAGGCAGCCTGTTCATGAAACTGAGCACCACCAGCACGGGGATGTGCAACGCTCTGCTCCCAGCCAGGCTTGGCAGGGGCAGCTTTGGGGCCTGGCTGGGCTGGAGAAGCATGGAAGAGAAATACAGCACCTGCAAGCACCCTTGTGCATCCAGCAAAGGCAGCCTGAGGTGCGTACAGTACATAAAAAAGAGGGGAAAATGTCAAACTAATTCCAGTCACCTCTGAAGTGAGCACACTGCCAAGCACCAGTGGACAAAATTTATAGGAGAAATACTCCTGACACAGCATCATCTGCTTTTCCACTCCTGCCAAAGAAAACAGGAAAAACATGTATTTTGTCCTTCTGCAAAGCAATCTCCTGAGCAGCTGAATTTTGCTCCTGTAGCCACAGGCCAGGCTCGGGGACTGTGAAGACTTCTTCCCTCCTCATTGCTGACTTTAGCACAGCTTGTTGATCTGCTGCTAATTTTGTACTTCGTTATTTATTTGTGTAACAGCTCTTAGTAAATCCCTGTAGCTAAATCCGACCACGTTTGCTGAGGGCATTAAGAAAAGTTCTAGGGGTTTCCTGTGCAAGCACAGTTTTATAAACACACATCCCACACTGATGAAAGATTCTTTCTACTGATTCACTAGGAAAAAACAAGCTGCATTTCTTTTTCCTTTAACTTTCCCTCCTTCCCACGTTGCTCATCCTCACAGGTCTCAGTAAGCATGGTGGGATGGCAGCCCAGTTACATCTGAGCAGGAAACCAGGATGAGCAGAGAACCGAACGTGTAGTTCGTGTTGTTACGGCAGGGAAATGGAACCAGTAAGAGACAGGAATCGCACAAGGAATCAGAGCACAGAGCCGGGAGTGGCAGGGAACGGGGCGAGCTGGTGCTCTGTGTAAGCACAGTGCCGGCCGAGGCTGGCCCAGGCTCGCTGCCGGGCACCTCCCGCTGGCCGGGGGTCGGGAGAGGCGGCAGAGATCCCCGTGCCGCCCGTGCGCTGTCACAGAGCCCCGGTAAGAGCCCGCGGGCCGAGCCCTTCCTCCGCCGGCCGCCCGCACAGGCGGAGCACGAGCTCCCTCTGCCGCCCGGCCGCGCTCCGCTGCACATCTGGGCCGCATCTGGGTCACATCTGCACGGCCAGCGGCAGCGGAGACGCCGCGCAGCGACTGCCCACGCCCGGACAGCCCTGCCCTGCCCTGCCGGGAGGGTCCGGCGCCTGAGCCGCTCCCACACACCCACCGCCTGCCCCCCACAGCTCCTCTGCCCTCTCTCTGCACACTGTCCCCGGGCTGCAGCCGGCTGCTTCCGTCTGCAGGAGACTTTGGAAGGGCTGAATCTGCCTAGCGAGAGAGAAAAGCAGCCCACACCCTCCCTCAAAGGTTACGATCCATGTCTGACTCTGGGCTTCACTCTAACAGAGGAGACAACTGATCCCAGCTTTGCTAGGATGAGGGGGGGCAAGGGCAGCTCCAAAAGCTGGGCCTGAATCACTTCCTCATGAAGAAAAAGGTGAAGTTCAGGGCGTTTTATCAGTCTGGCCTTAGTGGCTCCAGCTGCTCCCTGAGCACTTTATCAAGCCTTATATCTGGGCCTGTGCTAGGAAAACAGCATAAGAACCAGGAGAGTGTTCTGCACACACCACGAGGAGCAGGAAATGAGAGGTCTCAGGATCGAGATGGGTTACTGCTGGAGCTAGCTGAGCATCAGGATCAATCATTTTCAACATTTTAGCAGGAGCACCAGAAGTCCTAGCTAGGCATGTTTCCTGCTGGTAAAGAAGAGGAATGTGGTAGGCTACAACAAGAATAAAGAGGTGCTGTCACCTGCTGGCGTTACAGAAACTGGCACAGGATTAGGACAAAGCTTCATGCTTGAGAAGTAGAACAGCCTCTTCTCTGTACCTAAAAGCAGAGAAATGGACTGGTCCAAAGCACACTGGCAACCATAGGCTAGCCAGTGAAACCAGGGTACATCAGGCTCTGCCAGAAAAGAGAAACTGTCCCACTGAGCTGATTTCAGTGAGACCTCACCTGAGGCCTCCAGATCATGCTCCCTGCTTACACCCAGGAGACCAGTTCTGGTGCCAGACATACTCACCCAGCCATGAGCCAGGCTTCACTGTGACTCCACAGGCACCTACAGACAGGGGCCAATCCACAACAGACAAATCACACCTGCAACTGCAACTCCAGTTGCTCTGGAGAAGTGAGGCTGGCAAGGGTGCCTGCTGAGAAGTTTCCCAGAGGGGCAGATGGCAGTAAGGCAGCCATCCACACAAAGGGGTGACTGCAAGGGATGTGCACACCATAGTGGCCTGGGGGTCCTCCCACTCCAGGGGACACAACACCACAAACCTGGGTTGGGCTGTTGCACAGCATCAGCACTGCACCATCATGGGGCAGTCAGTCCATGCTGCTGTGGAGAGCAAGAATCCTCCTGAGGGAGCCGTGCACACCCTTCAGACAGCCAAGCACTGCTGCATAGTGTGGGTCTCCCACCATGGGTGCATGACCTGACTGAGGGCCAGCACTAGAAAAGGACTTGTTTAAAGAAAATCAGTGGTGGAATTATTGACCAGGAAAGTGTCTGTGTGAAAAATGTTAAGATTACACTCCTAGCTTCATCTTGGCAGAATTCAGCTAATATGAAATACAGGACTTATGAGCAATAAAAGTTCCAGCAGGACTAGAGGACACTTCCTAGCAAGGCTCTGCAGCAGCACCTCAGGACAGAAGAATCAGGTTACCTGGAATCTCTTAGCACCTCTCCAGTTTTCAGACACTCGTTTAATGCAAAGGAAAGCCTGACCTTGCATAAACTACACTGGCTGTGGATTTGGGAGGCAGAACCATTTCCCTGGAAGCAGGAACATTTGTACGTGGATGCACTCCAGCCTCTGCAGGCTCTCCATTCCTGCTCTCAAGAGCCACCAGCAGCAGGCCAACCTTCTCTCCTGATCGGGAACCCATCGAGATACAAGCTCACGTGGTCTTTGTGCCGAGATGCTGAAAACAGGAGCAACAGGGCCTGCAGGAGAGCAGCACTGCTTGGAGCAACTGCTCCTCTCCAGCACAGGCCGGAGGTGCTCCCAAGCCACGCTGCTGCCCAGTCCCAGCTGAGAATCGCGGGGCTGAGCAGGACACCTCCCCGCAGGCAGCAGCGGTGGGGACACGGAACAAGCCCCTCAGGACTCCCGAGAGAGCAGTGGGAGCTCCCCCAGCAGGGAGAGGGCGCGAACCGCCCTGCCGGGAGCCAGCACACGGGCCGCCAGCTGAGGGGGCTCCTTCCCGCCGTTCCCAGGTCCCGGGAAGATCACACGGACGCCGCGGCAGGCCCCGCTCCCCCTCGGCCCCGCGCACCTGGTGGCGGAAGGCGGCGCCGCGCAGCAGGTCCCGCAGCAGCCCCAGGCCGATGTCGCGGCTGGCGCCCTCGGTGACGAGGTGGAGGTGCAGCACATCGGCGGCGGCGAGGCGGCCGTGCCGCAGCAGCGAGCGCAGCGCCGCCTGCGCCTTGTCGCGGAGCGCGGGGTTGCGCTCCGCCTTGGTGAACATGAACAGGAGGTGCAGCCCGCGGGGCCCCGCGCCGGCCGGGGCGGGCGGCGTGGCGCGCAGGCGGCGGGTGGCACCGCCCCGGGCCCGGCCCTGGCACCGCCCCGGGCCCGGCCCTGGCACCGCCCCGGCCTCGGCACCGCCCCGGGCAATGACACACTACACACACCACAGCCAAGTTTTAGATACAAAGTCTACAGCCGTACATAACGCGAAGGAGGGCGGAGTATACAGTCTGTACAATTACAGCTCAAGGGGGGAAGGGTTTTTTTTTACATTTTGCCGCTGGAATGCTTAAAAAACACCGAGTACAGAGGAACGCGCGGAGGAAAAAAAAAAAAAAAGTTCATTACTTCAGAGAAAGTAACGTCTATGCTTGAGGAAACGATGATTTCATGGCGATTTCTGTTAAAACATGGAAACTTAGGCTCCTAACAGAAAAGTGAGTGGAATATTTCCTCCTCTGTCATCTCCTTCCATGGGAAGAGAAACAAGAAAATAGTGTATGCAGAAAGATAAAGCAAGCATATGGAAGGGTATATACCAAAGTGGTACACTCATCCTTTTCCCCAGTAGTGCCTCTCCAGAGTTGTCCCTGTTTTAAAACTGTGCCTTTGTGTAAGCACGGGAGCAAGGCATGTTGGCTGTCAGAATGCACAAGCCATAAACTCCAACTTGGGAAAAAGTGTCCATAATGAATGGGGCAGATTGTAGCCTGAAAAATGGATTCTCAAAATACTTTGTGTATTGAAGAATCAGAATAATCAGCTAAGTCCTTTTGACACTGTAAAAATATCACGTCCTTTGTACTTACATATTATTATTTGCAGTTTCATCAAAGGGTTGTTTCATAGTCACTGTGTTATTTGAGATTCTCAAGATGAAGCAGCAGAGGTAACATTCACAATTTAAAACAGATGGCTGCAGAGAAGCACCGAAGTCCTGGAAACATGACATCAACCCTCCACTTGTTCTAGTTCTCACCTTTTTAGTGTAGTGCTACAAAGGTTATGCTCTATCCAGGAGACCTAGTAATTTGGACAACACATGTGTACTGATGTCATAATGCAAAACAGGAGAAACTTCCTCTTGTACAGGGATTTGCTGACAGCAGTTGGAAGGTCTGGTTGCATTTTCTAAAACTATTTCAGTTCAGTATACAAACATGTAAAATGTAAAACCCCACAGAGTGAAAAATGCAGTATTAATACAGGATCCTTTAGCACTGTAACATTAAAAGCCACGAATGGTACAATCCAGAATCTCCAAAACCAGTGCTGCCACTGATATCAGTGACTTCCCGGATCAGGTCCTAATGGGCAGAGAGGCTGAAGTCCACAATGTACTAATGAGCACCTGGAACACACATCCATCCGATTGCAATGTGGGCTGTTTGTGAAAGCAAAGAAATACCTCTACAATCCAAATTCACCTTCACCCAAATTCATGTGAACAAATTCCAACTGTCTAGCACAAGTAGTGGCATAATTCAATATGATCATTCAGAAATTTAAGTTTATATGCACTGTACTGCTACTAACATAAAACATGAAACCTTATGAACCGTCAAAACAATTGATATCACTAATGAGCCACCACAGACACTATTTTAATCAACATGCAATGGACATTCATTACATGGCTGAAATCAAGATGCATTAGAATGTAAATTGAGTTCCAAGACACTTTTGGAACACATGATCTATAAATAGGAAAGCTATTATACTATACTTCAATGGGCTATCTAATACAGAAAATTACTAAAAATCCATGTGAATGATGGTTTTAAAATGTGTTAGGAATCTTCTGCTTTGTCCCTCACTACTGTATTTCATACCTAAAGAGAAACATGAACTGGAATTGAATCTTTCCATTTCCTGGTACAAAGTACAAGATGTTAACCCACAATGGAACCTTACTGTCTACTATTCCACTCAGACTCCCCTTGTAATAGAGATGGAAGTTTCCTAATATTGCTGAGCAGAATATTAATATGAGTCAAAACTCAATATGGAATCCAGATCTTCAGAGCTGTGGTGATAATCACACTACTGAGGGCTGAGTCCTGTGTGTCACAGAGGGGCCTGCCAGAGCCTGGTGAGACTGAGCCATCAAACTTAATGGTACATTCATTTCTGCTGATAAGCAATACATTACCATTGCACCTGACCTGAAAAAGGCTTTAACTGAGTGCAGTTTGTACTGGACATCCTATCATACCCAAAAGGACAGGGAAACAAGGCTGAGGACCACAAGTGACACATCTACTCCCTAAGCCATTGGAAGTCCAGCGCTCCTGACAAGTCACACCACCCGTCAGTCAGGTGGGATTCATCCTTTAGCACAGACAGGCTGATACTGCTTCCCAGACACATGAGAGTCAGGAACACAACACATGAACATGTAGAGCTCCAGGGAAGCAACTTCTTAGTCTAGAGAAATCACCCTGCAGAATTTGTCACAGAGATTTTGTGTCAAGGGAGGAAATCACCAGTGAAGATTTGAACAAAGTCTTTCAGAGCTGTTCTCCAGCAGCCTGAACTGAGACAGCAATTGTGCCACTAAGCTTTAGGCAGCTTTACATTCCAGCCAACCACACGGCCTGCCAGCCAGGCTGGGAAAGACAAACATTTAGAAAAACCTATGTCTAAGGTGTATATTATGCACTCATATATTACATTGTCCCATCTGTACTCCAGGAATCTTTCTTTCACTAACATCTACTAAAACACCCATTTGCTGGTAAATGCTGCTGATTAGGAAGTATATTATCATTTCATAGGCAGCTATTTAAAAACCAACTTAATAAAAATTACTGCTTACAGGTGATATCCTTAAGTTTCTTATTATTCAGACTAAATGTGCACTTTAAATGGGCAGAATCTGCTTTTCCTACCATAATTAGACCACATACAAAGCAAGAACTGTCTTGTAAGATTATTCTGCTTGGAAATAAAATCCACTGGACAATTCTACAACACTACTAATTTTGTAGCAATAATAATATGCAGACTATTCCATTTGATGCAAAATTATAAATGTTTGAAATACCTTCTTAAAACTTAACATGCCAGAGAGTTTAACTTTACCATAGTTTACAGATGTCAATTTGTTTTATCCAAGTTTTGCTTGTCTTTTCACAGAGAAAAGTCAATTAATTTCCTAAATACACTTAAACAGCAGGTTAACAATGCCACAGCTATTAGGATTACTGAAAACTCACATTGATACTATGTCACCTAAAAACTCTGCTGAAGCTGTCTCCATAGGGTAGACAAATAGATGATAAAGAATTGCATGTGCTGGTTTGAGGTTTAGGAGGATTATTATCTAGGTATAAATAACCTGATATATAAGCATATATCTAGAGACACCATTTATACATGCACAAGGGCAGAGTGGAGCTCACCATTACGTAAAGCAAATTGTCTTGCTGCCCTCACAACACAGTTGGAGACTGTGCTCATTCATTACTTGACAGAAATGTGCACTGAAATTCTAGTTTTTCCTGTGCTCACCTTAATTTAGACAACACATAAACATACACATCATTGCAAATTATACAAGGGCTACTGTTTCCTGATAGAAGGGATTGACTGCCCTAAACTGAGAGTGGCTGCAAGACATGAGACTTATACTGAGCCCAGGGCTTGTAGTGAGAACAGCAAAAAGTAGAAATAGCCTTTGTACAACTATTCTACACAAACTTTGTTGGCTCAGTATTTACTTTCGTGTCTCAAATTTCAAGTTTTCAAGTCAAAATACTACAAACAAACCCCACATCATGTCCAAAAGGATTCAGTTTATTTTTCATGAAAGGTTCCACATGCTCATTTAGAAGGATACTTGCTGCACTGAAAGTTTAATTTAAGAGGAAAAGAAAAAAAAAGGAAAATGGACTGCTCTTAGGAATTTGGTCCCCAGGATATATCCCTTTGTGACTGACCTGCAGTCACCAGCAAAAAGGCCAGCCTGGTGCTTGAGCTTCCACTGTGAAAGAGCTTGCAAAAGAGGAGTTATCTGTTAAGAACAGCCTGCCTCTAACCAGAGTCACCGCAGGAACAAGAGAATCTGTTGAGCTGCAGTCCCAAAAATGGAAGGACAACTCAGAAATCATTGCCCAAATTCCCTTCAAACAGTCCCAGAAAATGCAACCCAGACCTTCTTGTCAGAGGCACATTCTTTATGGCAGCAGGGGGACAGATGCCAGCGGGTGACCCTGGGTAGCAAAGCTGCTGTGAGCCCCTGCAGCCCCGAGGGCGAGCTGCCAACGCTGGCCCTGCAGCAGGGGCTGCTTTGCTCTCAGCCAGCAGGGACTCAGGGCTTGAAACATCTTCAGCTGCTGAGGTATATGTACTGGAGAACATAAACCAACTCATACACTTCCCCAGCTACCACAATCTAAAGCTACATTGGAGTGGTCATTTTATCCAAACTATCTAACAAAATGCATACAATTCATTCTGTTATAGTAAAAAAAGACTTGCACTATAAGCTTCAGGTTCTTTTCCTTCTTGACACTTAAGACTTGTGGGAATCTGACTGCTGGAAGCGGTTTAACTTCTCTGGATTATTTGATGCCATTTGAGAAAAGTCACGAAAAATGTCCTGATAAATTTCATCTCCTAGGTAGAAAAGAAAAGAGAAACAGTTTTAAACATTTGTAACAGTCAACAGCACCCACCACTGCACAAATGCCCTACTGTGCTATCAATTACTGTGTAACACTTAATTCATGTATGAAAACTGTTTCTAGATGGAGTGATGCTGATGTGAACTCTGAGGGACTGGTTACTTGCATGCATGTTCTGTAGAATTAAACAAAGCCAAATACCTGAAATAGTACCTCACAGGCAGCCACACAGAGGAAAGTTCAGAGTTAGAAAGGAAAAGTTAAAGCACTTTAAAGCAACTTAAAAAGAAAAAAATATTTATTAGCTGTTAAAGAATAAAATCCTTGTTTTTGCAAGGAAACGTTAACCAAGATTCTCTACAGAAAAAAAGAATTATGGCATAAATAAAGATTTACTTGGAAACAGAGATCAGAATGCTTACAGCCAAACAGAATTCTCCATGAAAGAAACAATCAGCAAGCAATAATATATATGTTAAAAAAGCAATATTAAATAAATTATTGTTCATAAATTATTTTTGTCTATTACTTCAGCAAAAATAAAATTTACACATTAATTTAATCTACATCTTTCATTACATGTTTCAGTTTGATCTAAAAGAACAATGATACTTCCCCTAAAATTCTTTTTTTTTTTTAAATCTTCACCCTTTGTGCTTAAACACAACCCTACTACTGGAACATATTCCAAAACATGTTACCCCCTCCCTGTCTACACAGGAAAACACATTCAGGAGTGATTACTTCTTGAGTCATTGCCAAGTAATTCTTTTGCCACTTTAAAATGGACATTTTTTCATTCATTTTCACATTCTATCATCTATTGGAGCATTTTGGGCCTTGAGCTCAAGTTCTGTTTTAAAACACTAACCATATCCTTTTGTCTTCAAAAGGAATGAAATGCATCAAAGGCTGGGTTGGGTCAGGAGCTATGTAGCCATCCAAATTTTAGAGTCTTCCCAACACAGATGGCCACACAGGACACAAGATCCCAGCACTACTGTTTCTTGCTGACAGCTTGATTAATAGCATGACAAAGAAATCAACCCAACATCTCTCTCATCATGTACATCAAATATGAAGATTTTTTTTTTTCTAACATGATTGTGGAAGAAAAGAATGTTTTTGTGCTTAAAAGTTTGCACTACTGGGAAAAGTTCCATTGTTTTGTTTTTCAATTTTTTAATGCACATTTGCAATGTTAAAACTATAATTATTTTGGAGATGAGACTCCATTCTTTTAAAAACACTTTCACAAATAATAACTGACCTTCCAGAAATATTTAACAGGGCAGCAACACAATTCTTTCCAGACTTTAAAAGATTAATACATTCAATACTGCTCCACTAGGAAAAGTCAGCTCCCTTTTGGTTTTCAGGTTTAATTTCAAGTATGGTGTCCCTGCCCATGGCAGGGGGGTTGGAAGTAGATGATCTTTAAGGTCCCTTCCAACCCAAGCTATTCAGTGATTCTGTGTTCTAGAGATGAAGCAGGCACAGGATAGGTTTGATTGTAACAGCTTGTGAAAACTACTTGCTCTGGGAAACCAGCACAGAATGGAGCTGTAACATTCACCAAAAGAATAGCTATGAAGGGCAAAAGCAGAATTAGGCTTCTGTGTTAAAAGCAATTATGCTTTTAATACAGAAGTGGGTTTCACTGGTGAATGAAAACTGCAGTTCAAGTTGCCACACTTGGTTCTTTCAAATTAACTTGTAAGCAGAAAAAGCTATTTTTGAAAGATACACTGTGGCTCTGGTTTTGTCTCTATTACATAACAAAAATATTACATACAAAAATAGACTAAAATAAAGTGCCCCTTTAGTTTGTACGTTGCATTAATATGCTTGATACTGTAAACCTTATCATTATTTTAAAATTCTACTTTAAAATTGAATTCTGGAAGTTCCCTTTCTAAGCAATGTTTTCCCTAAAGTGCAGATTATATGTACAAAAGTACTGCAACACTGCTTTACCATTTCACACCAGAGTAACTCAAAAGGCACACATCATACATTCAAGAAAAGGTAGGAAGAAAAATTAGCAATGCTAATATCAAAGAGTTAGCAAGACATACTGTAGCACCAGGAGATGAGCACTCAAGTATTATACAGAAACAGCACTACAGTGCATATGGCTTCTACCACCAGAAATCACTTTTTAAAGCTGGTTTCAGCTAGTTCCCATTCCAGGAATGTTTTGGAAGACCAACTGTACCTTGCAAAGCAATATATTCATTCTCTCAGTAGCTCAAACCAGCCATATATATTTAAATTATAATTTTTGATGCCATTAGCTACATGAGCAATTGTTTATCAGCTGCATTGCTAGAGCTGAGAAGTAGGCAGTTGGCTTCATTCTGATGACAGCAAACTCATAAAATGATATTTACCCTCACACAGCTACCAGCAAATATACAATTGTCTTGAAAATCCTTATTTTCTTCTAAAATAATAATTTTGGAACAGGAATTCTAAAGTAAGGGCAGTGCAGATAATTTAACATGTATAAGGAGTGAAAAAGACCTGCATCCTTCAAAACCACAGAAAGGTGTAACACCTTGTGACAGCAGATTCTGTGCTTACACTGGCACAATCCTTCTACAGCAGACAAAAACATTCAAAACACTCAAATATTGACTGCAACTTTTAAAATAAACTTCAACAAGTATCAGAGTGGAGGGGGCAGAGCTGTGCTATCCAACGACACAGTAAGATCTCTGTCTGGGACTCTGTGCTTAATTTCAGAAGTTATTCTAATGAAGCCTCCCCTGATTTTGGGCAAGCTCTGCCTGTTGTGGCAAATCTACTCTTCACTGTCAATCTCACCTCACCAGCTGTAAAGTGTGTGGATGAGATTGCATCAGCTGCAGTCTCTAGATTCTACTGCTCCACTCTGGTAACATCCCCCTGCCCCATCCTCATGAACCAGTGGAAAACACATCAGGGCTTTATAGGAGTGAACTGAGAGCACTCAGCACTCAGCCTGAAAAACAAGGTTCACCTTTCACGTCTGCCAGAACAGCAGGGTGTTTTTAGCTGACTAACTTCACAGTCAAGTGTGCCTTCATTATTGGTACTTGCATGAAATTAAATTACCTTCCTATGGAAGCAAATATCACATCAGAGCACGGTGTAAATTAGGTCTGAGTGCCTGAGAATAAAGTTGTACATATGCATTAAATATAATTTGTTACTTTCTAGCTGGAATTGGCTCAAGTATCTGCCAGCTTCTATTTGTTTTTTAACCAATCAGAAAGAAACTCTGCATACAAAAATACATACTTAAGAATGACTGCTTTGTTTCTTATTAGTATCTTAACAAATAAAAATATTTAAAAATAAAGTTTAAGGAAATAATACTTTCCTATTTTTGTCTGGAGGCAGTTTGAAATATTTGATGTACATTTTTTACATTGGTGTGCAAGCATTTTTTTCTTAAAAAAGAAAAAGTGGACCATTCCACAGGAAGGAGAATGGTGTCCTGGAATAAGATGAACTCTTCAATAGTCTCTAAGTAAGCTGAGTCAGAAAGCTGCTACTAAATAATGTCAGGTAAATCCTAACATGACACAAATGTCAATGAAACAGCAATAGGAGAAAACTGTGGACAACTACCAGCAAAATAGGGTGGTCATGGCTGTAGCAACACACTGCTATAATGATGCTCTTTAAACAGTCTCCTTTTAGGTTTCCTAAGTACTCTGACAGTCACACCACTGAATTTCAATGAAGCTTTAGAATGTGGTGGTTTATAAAAAACACTGTTGTATGAAGCAACCTTAAATTTCCTACAGACACTAAGAATCTAATTGTAAACTGATAAATTCCTGTATACACTTCTTATACTGCATTTCAGTGTGGTTATTAGAAGAGTATTGACCTGGCTGCCCATAGAGTCCTTCTGATTCACGCATTTCTTCATTCATCCTTGCTAAACGCAACCTGCCATTCAGAAAACAAAAGGAACAATGTCACCTTCAAAGCACAAAAAAGACTACAATGCAAGACCTACAGCGCTCTCCTGAATCTCACATCAAACAGGTCATCTACACATAGAGTATTTTGATTTTTCTTTTGTTCCCCCATTTTTATGTACAAGAATTTTGAAATTTCTTTTATTTTTAATGTGAAACAGAATAGCAAAATATAATTTATCTAGTGAGAAAACAGAATATACAACTTACAGTGTTACGATATCTGCATTTGCAGCTTCCACTGCTATACTCAATGGATCTTTCCCATCTTCATCAGTGGCATGCTGGTTTGCTCCTCGTTTTAGGAATAAGCACACTTGCCTGTTTAGAGAAAAAAAAAATTGAAGAATACTTTGGACAATAAAGGAAAAAAGCTAATAAAGTCAGGCTAGATACAATGTATTTTGCTTAAATCATCAAAAGTCTCATATGTATCAAAACAGTGCAGTTCATCTAGAATATGTTAACAGAGTAGTAAGCAAACCATTTATTTAATCCACATTAGAAAACACATGTGTTTTGCTAGTGGATGAGACTGCTAAATCAAAATATTATTTCCCCTCTCACTACTAGAGATAAGAAAAACTTGTATCATCTGAAATAGTATTAAAATATCAGAATATCTGGGACAATGAAGAAGTTTGACGTGAACAACTACAGTCAAGGATGGCCATGTACAAATTGTGGGGCAGTGAGTTACCCAGTGTGTCCCAGAACTGTGGCGTGGTGCAGGGGCCCCCTTCCTTTCATGTCTCGGATGTTCACGTTGGCCCCATTCTGCAGCAAAAATTCACAAGTAACCAATGAACCCTATGGATGAAAACAAAGAAACAACTCAGCACCAGATCTCTAGAATCAAACCAAACCTCTTCTGCCTTCTCACCACTAAGCCACTCAGCAAAGGAAACAAAAAGGAGCTGCTTCCAGCTTTAAACACTACTAGACATATAATTCAAAAAAAAGAATTAACAGGAAAAAAGTATTTCAGAAACAACTCTGACAGAACACTGTAAGCATAACTTCAGCATCACATTATCATTCATAAGGGGGGAAGCAAGCAGCTCAAAAGGAACACAGAAATATCATTATTTCCCTTGCTCTCCTCCCCCATCACCAGTGCTGTGTGTCACATACCCCTCGCACTGCCTGAATGAGTGGTGTTGCTTTGTTTTCTTCCACGTTGACCCAGTTTACTTCAGCTCCATGAGCCAATGCTTCTGCCATGTGAGGAAGATTTTTCTCAAAGGCAGCTTGATACAACTGCAATCCTGGACTAGGCTGCTTGGGGTCACAGAACACTGGAGACTCTTGCTTGTCTCCTTCTGAAAAGAAAAAAAAATGCTTACCTAATTCCTGTTTTAACAAGGCACCTCTTGGAATTCTGATTAAAACACCATTTCTCTGGCAATAGATAGCTCAGCTTTTGCAGAATGCAAAATGTTTTGTTGCCCCATTCTGCCAGGGGAGTTCACAGCTGCCTTCAGCGCCAGTATTCAGGCACAGTCCCTTCACAGAACTATTACTGCACAGAAAATATTCTCTCCATATTACTGGCATATGTGTATGTACTTCAATCTACATATTCCATGTAATTTCTAAGAAATTGTTTATGGTCTGGAGTGTGTTTTACTGTAAACTGCAAGATATGAATAAAACTCATTTTCTGTGAAGATGTAGTCATAAAAATATATCTTTATCTGAAAGCATGAGCATGAGGCTAATACTGTTCTGACCTAATTTTTGTTAACAGATACCATTGTCATTTACCAATTACTTGTTGTGGCTATAATCTTTTGGACTAAAGCACAGTCTTTCTCTTCATCTCAGTAATGGTTATATGGAGTGAAGTCAGAGAGATAAAGATGTTGCTACATAGAGACTTTTGTGAGTTACAGCATCATAAATATTTCTACAACATAATCAAAAAGATCCAAGCCACATGCTGCCTGCCTGCAATAACACCTGTGAACTACTGGATTTAAAACATACCTTAAAAGAGTGCTTTCATGTAGAAGAATAGGTCTGCATTATAAACAAATGTTTTGGAAATTTTGAGAAGCCATACTCAATTTATCTGTCAGAACAGTATGCTAAAATTAGCAAATAATTTCATTCATCAACTTAAAGATCTTCTGAAGGAATGATGTTTAAAGACTTGGTCAATCCCACAAAAATAAGAAACAGAAAAAGTAAGCAAGCATGCACAAATAGGACATAAAAGCCTACTATCTGTGACTCAAGAGGAATTCTATCTCTCTGGATTTATTTATTTATAAAAGGATCATGCATTTGGCATCAGCCTCATCTGAACGGAAAAAAAACATAGTTCTTTGAACCCATTTAGAAGGATTAAATGTAATTTTTGACATTTGACATAAAAGAAAGATCGCTCAAGCAAATTTTACCCTTGCTAAAAGCATTTCAACCAGGATAGCAGACATGAATAGTATCACCAAACATTAATCTTCTTTACAAAAACAATGCTGCCAAGTGATTAAATGTTCATCTTACAGTGCAAAGCCTAACACACCTGGTTCATACAAACTGTTGGCTGATATAGTAGAGGCAAGGTGTTCTCTGCTGTCATCAGTGCTTGGCTGGATCCCACTGTCACTGCTTCGGACTGTTTTGGGGAGAAACTGCAATTACTATGCAGAGCTGAAGCTACCTGCTCCTCACAGATACCATGATAATAAAGCAAGCTCTTATACTTGGTCCTGAACATAACTTTAAAAAAATGGCTTGTTCTTGTTCAATATTCTTAATGCATCCATGGAAAAATATGAAGTCACATTTTGTAACCATAACATTTACAAGAACAATAATAAATGTCAAAGATAACTAGAAATGAAAAAAATCAGGATAAGTAAAAAAGCTTAAATTATTTCATGAAAATACTAAGCGATGCAGCAGCCTGGAGACAACAGATTGAAGCAGGGAGATGGCCACGACACACAATGGATCACTAGTGCAAACAGTGAACACGCCACAGCTGTAGTACTTACTACTACGGAGTTTTGAAGAGGTATCAAAGTAGGAGAAGAGTGAATCAAGCTCATCAGGACAGAACAGAGACTCCCGCCTCGCCTCGTCGCTACTTACAGCAACCGCTGGGACATGCAGGTTAGCAAAGCACAAAGCAGGCAGTGAGGAAGGGACAGGGCAGGAGAGAACGTTATTGGAAAAACCAAGAAGGATGAAAATACCGAGGAAAGAAGGTGGTTAATATGATTCTGAGTTATAAGCATCCCCATTCCAAATCCTTCCCCGTGTAAAAAAGCACATCTCTGAAGAAGTCTTTTCTTCCCTACACTCTACACTAGGCTACAACCCATTAAAAAACCAGATTCTATAGTCTCTGCACGAGGCAGAAGTCAATTAATATAAAAATATGTTACCTTAAAAAGAATATGGGTAATACAGCTAAGGAGAGAAGTGTGTAAATACCTTTTTGAGATGCTGCACCTTGCTCCCCTGCCAAAAGGGATTTTTCAGGGCCACTGTGCCTTTTCTCTTCCTGACTTGGAGGCAAAACTTTTGTTCCAGGCTCAGGCAGAGGTACTGATGCAGCTTGCTTCTCTACAAATTTTCTTTCCACATATTTTGCTCTGATGTATGCCTCCTTCTCCTGCCTGTCATATACAAAATTCCTGGAGTTAGTAAGCTAATATTTTAGTATTTTCATGTATTAAAAGAATACCTATTTTGTACTAAAGTCAGTAACCAAAATTGTAGCTTGGCATTGCACATAAGACACACCTATAGCACATTGTCAGAAAGATGTAAAGCACACTCTCACTTTCTGGAGTCTTGATTAAATTTTGCATAAGACTCAAAAGAAAGTAATTTTGTTAAGTTCACAAACACATATTTGCTTTCAGACAGAGACTTTGGAAAGTGATATGTGGAAGAAATAAGCATTAGTTCCTCTATGTTAACTGTATTAAACCTTTATACAGGTTTACGTTGTTAATAACCTACTAATAAACATATACTTAGTTTCTAATGTAAATATAAATTGCAGCATTGGTTACAGGAACATTAAGATTACACAAGAAAACAATAACAAGCTCTAGGTAGGCACAGCCATCAGGTCCATATCACATACTGAAGCATTTTTCCTTGTAACCTGAGGTTATCAGCTTACAACACAACAGCAGTTGTGTCAAACTGATAAAAGGGGCTGTAATTATTGCATTGAAACTGCTGAAAAGCAGTTACCACTAGAAGGAATATCTAGCACATCTCCTACTTTGTTTATATTATCATCACTGTCTCCAAATTGCCAACACTTCATAAAATGCAGTTTTCTACACTATAAAACTGCTAGGCAGCAAGCAGCACAGAACTGGAAAGGTAGTAAAAAAGAAACTTCTAAGAGATTCTATACAGCAGCACAAAGCATTGGGAATCTACCTTCAAACACAGATTAGCATCAGAGAAATAGAAGACAGCAGTATTATGATTTGAAGGCTGCTGTAAAGCAGCAGAGCTCAAGTACAATGTAGGTAGGAAGATGAGAACATTCTGAGGATCAGGGAACAAAAGTCAAATGGAAGAACGAAGTCACTGTAAACAAAAGAAACAGCCACAGGCTCCTTCCAGGAGCACTCCCACACCAAGTACAGCTGGCTGAGCTGGTACCCAGCAGAGGGGAAACAAAATCCACACGTCCACAGTGATGCTCTAGTGTCATCAAAAGGAGGGAGATCACACAAAAAAAAAGAACAAATGAACAGCAGAAGGGACCAACAGAAGGAATGCCCAATAAAGAGAGAAAGTGAGACAAGGGAGAGATACAGGGAAATGAGTACACTAAAGGAGTGTAACACAGTTAAGTGGCAGCATCTTTTACAGGTGGAGGCTGAAGGAAGCAACAACAAAAGGAAGCAACAGGCATTGCTGGTAAAATACTACCTTTGACTTCCAGATTGTGGCTTCTTTACTCCCACTTTTTCCAACTTCGCTTCATATATTCTATTTATAACATCATTTCCCAATTCACACATAAGCTATAAAGCAAAATGAATAAACTCAAATATAGTTCCAAAAAAGCTTTATCTACCTATTCAGTTGTTTTTAACCTCACTCAGTCTATGTTTACAACTTAGCATTTTCACTGGTAAAAGTAGACTAACAGAAATAAGCATGGGTTTATATGATAATAATGAAACAATCAGTGAATACAGAGACCAAATTCTGAGTAAAGTAAGAAAAAATCTAGTAATTTTTAAAGTGCTTGAAAAACAACCACCAGAATGACACCTGCAGGCCTCAATAACAAAGGTGCTTTTCCACCAGCTTTGCTGGGAGCTGTTCTTAGCCCATCAGCAAGAGACAATATAATCAACTGCATTCCACCTTACCCAATGGACATAATCTGATACAACTATAGAAAAGGAACAAAGACAAAAGCCTACTTACAGGAGAATTTAACCTTATTGATTGCAATGAACATATTTCTTGTTTCTAATATGAGGTGGAATACTCAGTTCTGGTATTCACATAAATAGTACAAGAGGTACAGCTTTTTTTTTTTGGAGTGGGCGTGGGAGTTTTCTCAGCAGGAACACATTGATAAAAAATTATTTAACCACGAAGCACATTGTCTTTTGATTGTTCAGAACAGAGAAGCAATTCCTAAGTGCCAGAATATCACAGCTGCAAACAAATATTTGCATGAGTTATCCAGTTGCACACATGCATCCATGCATGAGTTCCTATTTCAGGATTTTAGTGTCACATGATTTTTATAATCATGGTTCAAGCTACAAATCTGGCACACAACAGCAGCTGCATAAGTATTCCCCTATAGGCCAGAAGTACCTCACTGTTAAGAGCTGACATTCAAATTTTTGAGTATGATCATGCTTTAGGCTGATATATCACTTCCAAAATTTTTAGCCCACTGACAAACATTATTGGTTTGTAAACAGATTTGACTTTTTAATGTTGAAAATATCAAATGAAACTTGCTACTCAGAGTGCACTTGGGAACCTGAAGGTGTTGTAAATTGTTCCAAATTGCAAGTTTGTAGCACAAATTCTATGGAGTATAAGAAAGTATGAATTAAAATAAACCAACACACAAGTATAAACATTTTCTGCTCAAAACTGCAAGACATACACTGGGTACAAATGTGTTTCCTGCATTAACCTTTCTGATGCAGAGGCTTTAGAACAACAATCTAAGTACCAAATAGAAACCTGTTTCAAAAATACTGTACCTTTAGGAGTTCAGGCTCCCATGAATCCAATGTTAAAGATCTTACTTTTGAAAAGTGGACTCCCAAGCTCCTAAACAACATGGAAAAAACCATTAACCTGTAACTACATGTTATATCTTATCTCAGATTTACCATTAATTTACGCAAATAAAGCAGTCACCTTCATTCTGTTTACAAACAACGGCCTCTAATTTTCTTTCAATACCTTTGAAGAGGCAAACACCACCCTTGCTAATTAAGCCAGTGCACAAATGAAATGCAGCTGTGAGGAGCTCCCCAACCTGTGTATCCCAGAGCACTCGATGCACAGTGTGATTCCCAGGTTGATACTGGCCCAGCGAGGATCTGCCAAACCACAGTCACAGCAGGCAGCATTACCAGCAATGCACTGGACTCTCTGCAGAGCACTCTCTCCTTTCAACAACTTCTCTTTTGTCTCACTTCCAGATTCTAGGCTCCCAGTAGAAGGGGATGATTTCTTTTCCTGTTTCTAAAAGAGAAAAGACACACACAAATCAATTAAGAGACATGCTAAACTAAAGAAAGTCCCACAGATACTGACTATACACAAAAATCTAAGAAAAGTTTCTTCTACCAAGGCCAAGGAAAACCACGGAATAAAAAAAAATGTTTAGGTTTTTAGAAGACATATAAAACTGAATATCAGAATATCCTATGATTTTTAATCTCACTACAAAGAAATCTCAAAAATATACAGACCACATAATATTAACATGATGAAGTGAAAGACAGATCAGATATAATTCACAGCCTTCAAAATTTCATTGCATTTCCACTGGAAGACAAAGAATGGATTGTTTCTTCCCTTCTCTCTCATTAAAAGAGGCTTTATGTATTTACAATTTTCAGGATCTAAAGGGAGGTAGTTGTTTGGTGGATTGTTAAACTCACCTCAGATTCATCCCCTTTTTCTCTATATGCTGTGGCAATACTGGTCTGAACAGCCTTAATCCATGCCTGCCGCAGCTTTTCCGAGTCAGCCTGAAGCATGCAGCTCCTGTGACAAATCACAAAGTACTCAGAGACAGAGGCCCAGCAGCTGACATCCAAAGGCACATTGCTCAGGGGTCTGTTTCTATGGGGCAAGTTTCTTGCTATCACAAGTTTAGTAGGCATCATCTAATAAAGACATTTATTTTAAGATAACAAAGCAGCTGAGCCTTTGTAAGCTGCAAACTTCTTATTTCAAAATTATTTGGAGGTAATGCTAATAGATACAGAAATGACTTCCAAAAACTCTGACAATGACTTAGCTTCCTATTCCTTTTCTTATTCCCAATTTCTCTTTTTTATATTCTCAAATGCATTTTACACTTGTGACACAAGACACAGGTATCAGTCCTTGAAAACACACTTTCATTCACTGACATCAAGAGAGAGTAACTTTAAAGCTCTATGACAGAGAATGAACTATTCTCTCATCAAGAGTAAAATAAACAGGTCATGAAGTACAAAACTATTCCAACACTTCAGGGCTTAAAAAGCACAGGCAAGCAAGAGCCAAATGCATGTTATAGTGAACCACAACTGGGGATGCAAACATCAGGATGGACAGCAACCTACTCAAAAGAGAAAGCTAAGGAGGAGTGGAAAGTGTAGATAACCTCAAAGCTAAAAGCAAGTTGACCTTGTATCAAAACTTTAAATATGGTCACATCTCACAATCACTAATGAGGAATCTATGCCCTGCCCTTGCTGTGGCAGGATGCCAAAATTCCCTAAGTACAGCCAATACACTGCTGGAGCTGTAAAATAATTTTATTTTTCATTTTGGAGTTTCATTTTTAGTGGTTTCATTTAGTGCATTCTCAAGTATAATTTAACACTGAGACAACAGTTTATTTATGTACTTCTCTCTCATTGCACCAATCAGAAATGTGGAGAAACACAGACCTATTTTCTACGTTACTAGGCAGCTGATAGTATCAGCTACTACTAAGCCACAGCAGAGCTCTGCACCACAAGCCATTTATGCAAAAAGCACAAGAACGCATGTTTATTTTAATGCCAAAAGTAAACTAAATACCAGGGACACTTCTCACAGCATCACTTACTCTCAGCCAAAATTTCAGAGAGCAGAATTTTTTTCAGATACTTTTCCTGTTTTGATCTATCCCAAGAGAAATATTAATCTTACATTTTAAAACAATTACATGTAATGATTTTTATTTTTAAATTAACATACTCAATTGCTTCTCCTTACTTTGTTGGAGAAACCACCTCAAAACAGAAACGTCTTTCTATGTCTTCACAGTGTTTAACTGTGCAGAGCCGCAAGTCTTCAACAACTACTGTGGGATTATCCTAAGAGACAAAAGTTAACAAGAAGGTCACAGAGGAAAAAATAATATAGTTGATAATAAGATAATTCAATACTGAATTATTAATCATTGAATTCTATTTGCCTGGTTACACTAATTTTTTCCTCCAAAAATAAAATTTTAACTCAATGGATTTGGCGATCTACAATCCAATCTACTGAATAATCAACACCTTAAATTTAAACAACAATATTCAAACTACAAAGATACTCTAAGAAATGCAATTCACCAACTGTTAAATCAGAAAAGATACTTAAATCAGCAGTATTTTAAGTGCCACATAAAAAAAACCCCAGAAGCTGAATGCTTGGTTTTTTCAATGGTTTTGAAAATTTGATTCCATTAATAAGAATTCTATTCTGAGCTATCAGCATTTTAAAGTTGCAGTTCAAAAAAAAGAGCAATGAGAATTCACAAACACAGAATGCCCAACCAAACATGCTCAAACAAACTCAGCTGTGTGTTTCCTTTCCAACCACAGAAATGAAGCCCCTTGATTTGACAGCATCAGATAACAAGGAACAGCCTCTGATCCCAGTCTGTTTACAGTGAAGAGGAAATAATTGTCATAAGCTCTTCCCTCTTTTTTCCCACCATCTCCATACAGTCTGTGGTTTTTTCCAACCTGAAGAACAGCTACAGCTCCTTGGTGCAAAAGCAGAGTCTAGAATAGCAAACAGAGGAGCAGGGGCCCAAAAGCTGACTGAAAAGGCTTCTATGGCTTGGGGCAGAGCTGGACTTGCTGATTTAACATAAAACAGCTGCACCTCCCACCAGCAACAAGGCAGATACTGACTGCTGAGCCACTGTGCATTTTCAATACTAAATACACGTGTATAGCAGCCCTGACTGCCTTGTAACAAGCTTTCATGACTTTTTCCCCCAGCTGCTGAATTGGGTGTGTGAACCAGTAAGTAAGTGGAGGAGCAAGTCCTGAAAGAGTTAAACACAACTGCTCAGAGAACAGCATGGAATATTTCACTGCCAGCAAGTGAGCACAAGCCTTTTGGGACCAACAACTTTTAAAGCTCTAACTAAGGTTACAAAACCCACAGCAAATAGAGTATGTGCTTATAATCAGTGCACAGGAATCTCGGAATCTGTCAGTGTAGCTATTAGTCTCATTTTACAAAGGGAGAAACTAATTTAGAAGAAAGCAGTAGGTTGTTGAAGAGCACATAGGATCTTCACATCAGCAGTTTCCCCAATCAATCAGGAAAATCATCACCCAAACCCCAAAATATCCCAAGCCAGTTTTCAACTCCTACCTTAAATTTCTTCTGGTACACAAGTTGGTTATTTTGTATTGAGAACCAGCGCCTATGCAAATGAAGAGACATCCAGAGAATACATAACTGATTTTACAGTGCTTATGTGACTGAGATGTGCTAACATACAGTCTACAAAGAGACTGAACAAAACAATTCAGGAAAGTAATACTGCAGTCGGTTTTGGCAAATATTTCATGAGAATAATGAAAATAGGGAAAGCAGAGACAAAACAGAAAAGAAAGCAAGGTTCAAATAATTTGAGTCATAAACAAACACATTCATGTTATGACAACATTAGTTAAGCTATCACACAAAACATTTTCATTTTAAAGAACATTTCCTTCTGTATTTTAGCAGCAAGTTATGATTTTAAGTAGTTGTTTGATAACACAAATTCAGATAGTTTGAATAACAAAAATACTTGAACCCATGTAAACTAATCCTGAAATATTTTTGGGAGTAGAACTAACTTACTAAAGCACTAAAAATGCTTCAGTGCTGCTATTCCATGCAGGTTTAATATCTACCTACATTGGGCATGCCTAAAATAAAAACGCTGCAAATAAAAACTTAAAAAAATCTAATGAAAACCTTTTAAGTAGGATCCTAAATAAAGCTTCAGCTTTGAAGGAAAACCAAATAAATCAAATAAATGATTTAATGAAGGCATCCTGTGAAATGCAAAAGATAATATAATGCTTAAAAATGCCTCTGAACTGTATCCTTCCTTGTCAAACTCAGTGTTCACAAAGGATACATCCCAGAGAATGGAAAAAGCATTCACATTTTGGAGAAAAAAAAAAACAAAAAAACCCTCAGATCTCTAACAATGATGTTTTATCAGACCACCGAATGAAAAAAACCCAGTAGACATAACCATGCCTTTCTAGCTCTTCTGAGATGCACAAAATAAAAGCTAACCAATTATCAGTTTCATTTTCACTGACAAAAATGAAGGGAATGTAGAAGACAATTCAGTGAAATTTACATCTTGTTTTGTTCAGGCTTATAAGGCAAACCTGTGTTTACCACTGCATCATTCCTCAATTATCTCCAATACTCCACCTTTACCACACATCACTTTTTCCTGCACTACCAGTTAGTTTGAATGGTAACAGTACACAAAATATTGTATTGCAACAGATCTTGTTATTCTCCACAGGCTGTTGAGATTCAAGCTACAGTTTACTACAATTAGTAACAAGAGGAACCCATGTATTTATTCAACCACCACAAGCCATTCCTGGAAAGAAGTGCACAAAGATGGTTAAGAAAAATTAATATATACAAAAAATGTTAGATCCCAAACAGAAAATCTAGTATTTGTTAGAAAGGTTAGTGTTTCATAGACAGATGAGATTCTACCTTTTAACAATCTTTTCAAATGTTGTGCAGATATATTTAATTTAAAAAGCAACAACAGGATCTCTTGTCATTCTTGACTTTTTAAATTTATTAACAGCAGTAGTTTTAGTCACTGCTATTGAAAAGGTATCATCTTTGCTATCTATTTACAGATGCAGCAAGTGTGCCCAAAATATAAGGCAGGCTATTGCTAATATTCATAGGAAGCTTAACAAAAAAGCAGACTTCAAAAGAAAAAACTCACATCTTTTTTATGTGGTTTTTTGAATGTAGCACAAAAGAGAACAACATGAAAAGCAGTGCCTAAGTGATAAAGGGAGTGGTAAAGGGGAAAAACAAGCAGCCTTGCCCCAAGACAACTAGCAATGGAGCAAATCCCTAGTAAGAGCCTTAGGAAGTACAATTAGCTTCATTAATGCAATGCTTCATTTGTTCTACACCTAAATATTTCATGAGTTACTCTAGTAAACAAGCTCTAATCTCATCAATTGGATATAAGTGAACACACAAATTGTAACACAAATTTGCGCCATCTTTAACCTAATCTAGAAGTTTTGAAAGTATTCCAGTCCCTTTTTTTTCTTAGTAGAGAAATTAAATCTGTTAAAGAAAAATTTTTATTCCAGCCACAAAGGGTGCAGGTTTTGGTGCCTTTCTAAAATCAACTTTTGGTGAATGAGATCAAGAATTTACAATTTTGGATAACTTGTAAATCACACTTTAGAAGTAGATGTCAGAGTTAATACATTATCATTTTTTGTAACAAGATGAAAGTGTCAGACTGCCTTTTGAGGTGTCAGCACCACAGCAATTTTACTCAGGCCAAAAAACTTGAAGTTATTCCTAATTAACCAAATACCATCAACAAACTCCTGACTTTACTGTAGCAAACAGACTGCTGGGGGTCTACACCAGCATCAGCCAGGAACTTCTGAGGTACAATCTCTGTACTGAAGGTGCTGCTATAGGGTAACCCATATCTATCAGGTTCTAAGAGAAATTTTAAATCTTCAGGCATCCTGTGTGCAATAAGAACTGATTATTACCAAAGTTTCCTTAAATGTGTGATTCTGTCAAAAGCAAGAGAGAAGCATGGTGAAGTTGAGAAAACATTCTTTGGAATATTAAAGTAGTTTACACTGTCTCACTTCATAGTGGTTAAATATAATTGTTCCTATTTAGAAACTGAATGTTTTCCATCATGTATACCTACAAATTCAAAACTGCTTTTATCAAATAGGAAACAATCTACAGAAAAAAAATTCAATTTCTGAGAACTGAGTATAATACTGAAACTGTTATAAGATTTGAATTTTACATAAAACAATGAATTGTCTCAGAAACAGTTTTCTCCTCTAGCTGCTACCAGCACACAATTAAAACAGAGTAATTAAGAATGCACAACATTTAAAAGTACATGTCCAGTCCCAATGCAGTTGATAAGAAAAAAAAAATCTCATCAACTTCACTTGGAAAAAGGCAAGACATTGATCTTTTATGCTCAGAAGTTTGAGTGCAGAAACTTGGCTTTAATTCCTTTTTTAGCTACAGACTAGCTCAATTTTTCTAAATCTTTTAAAGGAATTGAGCAGCAGGTATACTGGCATCCCAGGCAGAATCCTTCTGTTATTTTCTTAGACTGAGTCACTTATACATCCATTGCAAGTAATCAAAATTAAATGCAGGGTTAATGAAGAGCTTTTTGCGTGCCAAGGAAACATTGGGAAGGTATAAAAGAAGCTGGTTGGTACCTGATGTGATCTGGCTTTTTCCTGTCATGTGAAAAAATGGGGTAGGATTAAAACATAAGGGAAAGGAGGAAAAGGGATGAAAAATGCAAAATGAGCAAAATAAGAAAAGAATTAGCATGATCTGAAAATACAGCAGAATTAAAAAGGAAAACATCTATTGCATCCAATCTAAAACCTATTTGGAACATACTAGTGGTCTGACAAATGCTTTTCTCCCTACACACATTTATTCTTTCTTTATGATACGGACTTATTTTTCATTTGAATTTCTGGGAACCAAAAGAGCTTTCCAGCTACTGTTCCAAAATAAATGCACCTGACTCTTGTTCCTGATGCCTTAAGAAAACTGGTGTACAATAAGGTGTATCCTTCACCAACAGACAGACACACATTTTATAAACACAGGTGTCCATACCTGTAATTCCAAGACTTTGCAGTACAAGGATATAATTTTGATTCCACTGAAATGTATTATCTGAAATACTTGTGTACATTATGTCCTTTTAGGCACAACAGAAAGGGATTACAAAAGCTCCATCTCTTTCAAAACAGCGACACTAAATTGCAAATAGCTCAGGGTTTACTTTGCAGCCTGCTCAAACACTTATTTGTTTCTAAAGCCAGTGTCACACAGAACTGTCCCAAGAACAGGAAACTTGATGCAAAAGCCCAAATAACTAAAGTCTTGAGACAACGAAACACGAGCTGCCAGGTGCCGCAGGAAGAAATTTCATTATGCTAGCAAGATGTGAGTTTGGACTGGAAACAAATTTTCATTCACCACAACAGATTTGCCCCCCTTCAAAGGGCTGTATTATACAGCCTTCTTTTTTTTCTCCCCCAGCAACCAGACTTTTCCCAGGATAATACCACTGTGGGGTCCATGGACTCACTGGCCAAGACATGCACACAGAAGCATCACATTTCTCTCCTTTGTCAGCTAGAATCATTCTGCTGTATCAAACCCACACAAAACCTATCACACCCTCGTCTCTTCTCTTATGTTTTTAATGTTGGCAAGTATGTGCTAATAGTGGCCATTAGGATGGATTTTGGTGCCTTTAATTCACAATTGAAGGAGTTCTTAAAAAGGTCTGGAATGAACATAAGAGCAACTGAGACCAACGAGGGTAAAAGAAGCCTCAATTTTAATACATGTTACTACTGACAGTGCATTTAGCAGTCAGCAAGGAAGACCAGTGCTGTCACCTTTGGCTCAGAACAGCAGGAAATTCCAGTATTTCTAGAGAAATTATTCTGGTTTTGTTTCAGCTGGTTGATTTTCCACCCACCTTCCCCAAAGATGGTGATATAATAAGGGAGCAAACTGCTAATCTGTAAGAACACTAAAAGTATCTTGTCTGTCTTGCTCAGAATTCCCTAAAATAAAACATAATGCTCTAAATGTTTGCTCCTTTGTTTGATATTTTGTAAAATTTTACACACAAAACAGTTTAATGCAATGACAAAATCCATTCTTGTACTTTAACCAGTGACTGGAAAAACCCTATAATCTCTAGTATATGATAAACTTCAATCAGTACAATTCCCCACACTGTAACACTACACAAGTAAAACTTTCCATCACGGGAAACAGGCAGTGACCACTTCTGTGCCTACAGTATAGCAAGCAATCAGAAATGTATTCAGAAATAACAAAAATACTTCTTTATTTTTATTAAAACATAGCAAAAATGGGAGACCAGACTCAGATATTAAAAATTTCATTAAGGTCTTAAATATTACTATTATATTATAAAAGTAGTTTAATAGCAATAAGTAAAAGTTTGTGAACATGTGGAATACAAAATTTAAATTATTGATTCCATTTCAGAACTGTTTCTAGATAGCATATCCATTCCTATTTTCTGCCTTAAAGCATCCAACTAGTCTATCTCAGTGAGACAAATTATCAAGGATCTAATACTAAAAAGGTTAAATGTTTTGCTTCATTGAATGCTCCTGTGATAAACAGAAGGAAAAGCTATAAGTAAATATCAATTATGTAATAAAAGTAGGCAGCTCTGACTCATTAATGAGCTGTTTATCTTTGCTCTCTTAAATTATTGCTTGGATATGCGTTTATTATATTTGTTCAAATATGTAACTTAATCTGAAGGAATGTCATTGTGTATCTTGATTTAATTACAACTGCTCCTTATTTACTTTGTGTCCATTTAAATTACCAACATACAGAGCTTAGTTTTAATTGAATCCTACTCTCTAACCATTTTAAGGCAAGAGACATGTACAGTATTCCTAGGAAGGACATCATGTGGAAGCAGACACTCCTGTCCTGCTCCCTATTGTCACCTCCCTGCAGAGCAAGGCCTTCCTGCTATTCAAAAGGGGAACCCAGAGACAGAGTTTCACCGTCAGTAATCCAGCAATGGCAAAAAGGACCCTTTCAGCCCCTTGGGAAGCCTATAAAGGACAATCTCCTGCCCTATTACTGCAGATCTTTCTCAGTATGCTAACACTGACATTTTACTTCACACCAGGAAGGTGCTTTTGATGCACATCTGCCGGTTTTCTCCCCTCACCATCCCTTGATACTTCACAGATTTGTCTTGGAGAACTCTGAATTCTGCTTGCATGAGACTAACCCAGAAAGCACATTACAATTACAGATGAATAATCAGGCCAAAGCAAAACCTTTTGTACTAGTTGCCATGACTTGCTAATATAGATACAGTCTTATTGACACCAGTGGCCCTTGCATCAGTCTATGGATTTAATTGAAGTGATCCCAATTTCTTACAAGCTTGTGGTGTGCTGAGATACTCTAGGATGCACAGAACAAGTAAGACTGGAAGGGACCACCCATTCAAATGCACATTCTGTCCTTTGAAACACAGCAAATAGTTTAACAGGGCACCACTGAAAAAACAGCAGAATATGGACAATAGAGAGCTCTTTATCACAACAAATTACATCTAAAATTCAAGAACTGTATCCAACTGTGCTGTAAATGCTCCAGCATATATATTTCCTTGAAAAAAGTATACACCCTTGGAAATGCAAAAGAAATCCTGTTCAGGAAGAAAAACATTCAAATAGTAGTAAAATATACATTGTTAAAGATATATAACTAACAATATATTTTGAATTCCCAAAAGGGCCATCAAAACTACTAAGCCAAAGTCACTGCACAGGACAGGAATTTTAAAGCATAACAACTACATTGCTTATCTTTCAGGAAAAATAACTTGAGTCCTTGACTGTGTTTCTCTGCTTCCAGTGGCTATACAACTTCTATTTCACTCTAACATTTTCCTAGCATATGCTTTCACACGGGAAAGGTTTGGAAACAACTAGTACAGAAAACAAAGAAAAATGGCTGTGAAGTGTCATCTCTAAGTTAACTAACAGAGTCACCCCAGTGTTCTGCCAAAACTATGGACTCAACAAGTTACAGAGATTATAAATCAGATGAGAACTCAGGTTAAAAAGCAGTATTTTTATTAGCAGTACATAGAGGTTCTGAATAATTACCTGTTCCAAGTCTTGAAGGCATTGCTGGCTCGCTTGAATAAATAACCTTCCATAACAATGCCATTGGCTGCATCTACATTGTATTCTAGTTTAGTATCATCACTGGAATAATCCTAGTACAAAGGAACAAGAAAAACACACTGCAGTTCAAATGAAACTTTAAATATGAGCAGTACTGTTGTCAAAGAGTAAATACCTAGGAATAAGGTTTTGCTTTCAACACTTATTAGTCCAACCATGACTCTCAGCCCCTGATGGCTTTTTTTAGAAAAGCAATTTTAAGCAATGAGAATGCTGAAGATTTTTACTTTACCTGCAACAAGGGGAATTTCTTGTTCAGGTATTGGTGACCTCTACAGCCAAATAGAGGGCAAATATTGCTGACAGAGCATCTGATGCTTCAACTGTCTGCTCAAATGGTCTCTCATATATTCCCAAGAAAGGGGATAGAAAAGCAGAGGAAAAGAAGCCATGAAAGTTAGGAGTCAAAACTGAGAAACAACTGCAGCTTGTTGTAGATATGTATAAAGTCAGCTGTGCTTTAGCATTTTCTTCACCTCTGTCATGTTGACAGCTGAGCTGCATAGGAACTTAGAAGAAAAGTAATCAAATAAAGATGATGCTATCAGTTAACTCTAGAGTAAATCAATCACGGTGCTGGCACTGATGACAAGACCTTGGCAGTAATTTCTTCTTTATGATCTTGGATAAGATTATAAAATTACAAGTAGGACAAGGGAATATGCATTTCCATCAACCTAATAACAACTAAACCCAGCTAATAACAATTAATAGCAGCTTTCTGAGCTTTAGAAAAGCTGATTGCTTATCTTATTATCTTATCTTTAGCAAAGGTAAGTTAGACTAAGTAATAACACATGTGATTTTCATTTGCTTTCACATCTCATTGAGAACAGCATGGGCTCTTCGCAGGGAGGTAGAGTTCAGATATTCAGAGAGTGGGAGGCTAACATCTACTAAGGGTGCATGAAAAAGCACACATGGAATGACATCATTTCTCACAACTTTGTCCAGAGATGAAAATAATATACATGCTGTAATTTTATTTCACTGTTATTAAAATATATATCCTTAAAGTAGACTAGCAACATATGGCTTCTTCCCCTTAACATGGGTGTAAGAGACACATTCCTGAAAATTAAATTTCAGAAGAAAAAAACCAAACAAGTTAAATACTGAAAAGACAGAACATTTTATATTATGACTTTCCTGAACCTTCAGTAGTTACTTTTTGTCAATTGCAAACATCAGCTTTGTGTGAAAAGTATATCTGAAAGTCTCTGCTTTGTACTTTGCTTCTTAGGAATTTGTCTATACATAAAGGAAAAGAGGCAAGAAATATATATAAAAAAGTAGCTTCAACACCAACATGGTCATTATCCCCAGATAGTAGCCCAGGATGCACACAACTTTCGTGCTACATATGATGTTTACTCTTATACATGCAGATGGTTTTTTCCAATCCAAGGTTAATTACACATGATAGTGAAATGGTTACAAATATTAAAATGGACCCTTTAAGCTCCCCACTCAGAACAGCACAAATTCGTTAAAATTATTCACTGTTTTAATCTATTATTAATCTGATAGATCACCTAATGTTGAAATGTTAAATCTAGATTTTTATTATTGAATTGACAGATGATCGATGCAAGAGTTCTAAAAGAAAATGGAACTACCATATCACTACCATACACTGATCTGAATAAACATACTAGTTACAAATGAAAGCTTCACATAAAAGAATATCCTATTTTTGTATTTATTATTCAGCAATTAATAAGTTTGATTTTCTGTTTCCTAGATCAGAACATGCTGAACATAAGAGGCTTCATGTAAGCTCTCAAAACAAAAAAACCACTATACACAAACTTAGACATGCTGATGTCACATTTCCCACATTCCCCAAAAACTGACAAATTACTCTAACTTACCAGCTCCCAAACATAATGAAATCTGCTAAAGATTTGCATTTTCTTGCCTCAGTGATGCCTGCAACTCCTTGTCTAGTTAAAGACAATACATTTCCTCAGTCTCTTCTGTCCACCCTACTATGTAATCACATTTTCCTCTGGAATTTGGAGAACTGCTGCAGAAAATGCAGCTGTCTTTTCCAATGACTCCAGATCTATGCTTTGAAGGTGTATATGGATTGTTTACCATGCCACACTCAGTCAGAATAATCTAAAACACTGAGCCTTCTCACAAAATGCATTTAGTGTCATTTTTAATTACTTCCCTGATTGAATTCCACTTTTACAGAGCAAAAAAAGACACCAGAGTATAGAGGCAAATGTCAAATACCTCCTTAACTGAACATGGCAGACTACCAGCTGGAGGGGGGAGTGAATAAGGCTTCCATGTGCTTTATCCATAAAACTTCATTGATAAAGTTGTGATCAGGAAAAACAATCAGAAAAAAAAATGTCCCATTTCAATTCCATGGATAAAAGTAGAAAAAGAAACTAAATTAGTTGTGTTCCGATCTTAGTCTCTGCTATTCTACAATTTAAAAAAATAGGAGCAAAGCAGTCATAGTTATAGTTTATTTTTATCTTGGTGCATGGAAAAGTTTAATGAATCATGAAAAATAATCTGGGTGGAGAAAAATCCACCCATATCTTTCCAATGTCCTGCATAGGAGAATCACGTGTTAATAAACTCAGCCACTGTATGTGATTCAGAATTGTGTATTCTGCCAGCAGGCACACAACTGATAAAGACTTAATTTAAAACATAATTTAACTAATTAGGTGTCAGGACTAAAGTAGATTTCACCTAACCAGAACTAAGACAATGTAGCCAGTATTATGTAATTTTCACTGAAGTGCTACATCACAGATTTCATTTCATTTTGGAAGAATAAACATCTATGGTTCTATTCTGACACCGACTTTTCACGGCTGGTGCTACTGGAAGAGAAACATGTAGAAGTGGGTTATATAAGTGAAGCATACAGCATGCTTTCATGCCTTTTTTCCCACCCTTTTTCTTTAAATGTCCATGGGGTACAGCAAACCAGCTGGCAATGGAAAAACAACTTTCATCTCCAGAAATAATACTAATCTGGTGTGTCACAGAACACTTAATATTCTTGACAGTGTTTTCAGTGAATGCATTTTCGTATGAACGCATCAATTCATCACACATACTTGATTCATTTCAGAGCATGTTTTTTGTTTCTTTGTGTGTGATTTTCTTGTTCCCAAAACAAACCCTCCCATTACTTTTCAGTAGCAGAGCTTTTGATTTACTTTCAAAATTGCTATCAGGCCATGAAAGCTATTCAAACCATTTTAGCAGTAAATCTCAGGAACTATATTTTAACATTTAATGTGGAACCCAAAGTATTTTTTACTTTAGAAAATCAGCATTTTTAAAGTTTTAAAAAAAGGCAGTAAATGGGAGAGCCTAAGTAGTAAAGAAAACACTAACCTGAAAAATTAGGCCAGCATATACTAAGTAGGAGACACTAATTGTACAAAGCCCCCATTTAGAAAGCTGCTCCCATTCCCTTTCCATTGGCAAGAGATGTTTGTCATGCTTAAGCTGAAAAGTCCCTCGAGGAAGGGTTTAGAACAACAGACACCACAAATAATAAGGTTTACAGCCCAAGACAGAGTGAGAGAATGCAAGAGTGTCATTGAGCAAACAAGTCACTTGAAATACAAGCACATATTTGGTTTTGGAGACAGGAGTTAGTCTGCACAACTTCTCAACAGCAGCTCTGGTTTATGCCTGCTTTGTGATTGTGGTAGCAGCTGGTTTCCTATCACCTTGTTTACTCAAGACGTTAAAAATTTTCAAATCGTTCTCACTCCAGCTGTTGCCTGAGCACTTCTTTGGAAGCAGAGTTTTACTTTAAAGGAAAGGGGATTTGAATACAACAAAACTATTTGAAGTTCAATGCAAATACTTTTCCTGTATCATCTCCCTCATTTTAGAACAAAATATTAGGTCTGACAATACCAAAAAAGTCATGAAGCTGTTGCAGGTGCAACTGATTTTTAAAATATTTCTTAATTAAACATGTTGCTGAAGCAATAGGCTGCAAACTGCTCAGAAAACAAGAGTCATGTCTAATGTATTGACACTGTGACACCACTCTTTTAATATGAATCTTTTCTTATAAAAATATATTGCAAACATTTCCCAGAATGATAATTAAATTTCTAGATTAATTCACAGCATGTGTTGCTCCAGTTTAATACAGAAAAAATATTTTCTCACACCGAAAAAAATAAAGTTAAGAAAAATGTTTCCTGCACATTTGCTGAGTAAATTGACCAAAAAACTTATAAGCAATTAAAAAAAGTAAATCAGATTATCAGCTCTGCTAAAAAAGAAATCACACTGTATTGGTGACCAAGCCCTTCCATGACACTTTTAATAGCCTCTCCATCAACAGCCTAATTAAGTAGGACAATGATTATACAGAAAAGTGAGATGGGTTACTTAATTAGTGCAATTATTCTGCATGCATATGCACATATATGCAAACACAGGTAGTAGGTGGGTAGGTGTGTGCACGTATGCACTTACCTATACATTTCAGAAAAGGAACTGCTCTTTATCCACACAATGAAGGAAAGGCATCATTCTGAAGCATTAGATTAGAACTTCAGTATATTAAATACATATATACCTCATGGAATATTCAACACAATAAGCTTCAGAAGTTTCAGTTGTTAAAAAACGTGGAAGGATTTGGCATTGGAAGATTTGGGAACATAGCAGAAAGCAACATGACAAGACATGAGAAGAGAACAGGGAATGAAGTTGCCATCTGGGACAGGGTGACCAGATGACAAGTAGTGATAAAAAGATCCAGAGTCTAAGGCAGTTCTGAAATCCTGATGAGCTGGAAGCTAACTTGGCATGAAGGCTTGGAAAACCAAGTAGGAGGAGCCAAAACCAGACAACATGATTTGAACAAGAAACTAAGAAAATGATTGGATAAACTGTAAGAGGAATCTCCAATAAAGCACAGTCCAGGCATTATCAGCACAAAAATGTGACAGTGACTTCTCTGATAAGGACAGGAGACAACACTTACAACTCAAAACACAGAAATTAAGAGGACAACATACAGTGCATTCTGACTGCCCTGATTAGATTTTAGAGACAGCATTAAATTGTCAATTAAAGTAAGCAACAATAAAAGTAACATTATTGTATTCATCACTCCTACTAGAAATCAAGAACATTTATATTACACATAGATATGGCTTATCAAGTTTCACAAAGCTTGCAAGTTTCAGAAGTAATTGAAACTAGCAGAAGTAGTTTACCTGTAAAGCAGCCTTCAGCAGCATTTGAAGAAAAAATAAAGATTGTAAACAACACTGGCAACACCAGTGACCATAATTCATGGTAACTAGTTATTATTTCTATGGCAAATTAAAAGATAATTGCTCATAACTTATATCCTTCAGCAAGCACCACTGTTCTCTTGACAGAGAACCTCTCAACTACTGTCCATTCCTGAAACTGAGCCTTTAAGCTGAAAATATTTAAAATTTGACCTTCAACATTAATTCTCAAGTTCCATCTTCCCCATTTCCTCCCTCTCTTCCCCTTCCTTGCCTGCAGTTATCTCCTGACTCCAAGCACAGCATGTCAGCTCTGCCCTCATCATCACATCTGCTCAATTTCACAGCAATCCTAATGCTTCCCACCAACTCCTAAAGGGATAACAGGATGCACCAATAAAAATGTTTACAGCAACCAAAAATGTTATCTTTTCCCATTAGTATTAATATTGGCTCCTACTAAGGCTACCCAACTTATAATCTCAGCATGTTTTCATTCCTGAATTTAGTTACCAGATTTCATCTCTATTGGGTGGGCTTTTTTAAAATTTATGCCACCTGAACAGATCCAGAACATATTTGATTGAGAGGAAGAAGTGTAGCATTACCTTTAAACTGGTATCTAATCCCTTTCAAAAGTGTCTGTAGCTCACTACCAGAGAGTTCAGTGGAAATACTTTTAACTTCTAGCATTATACCTGCAAAACCAATACTGATCTAGAGCTTCTGAAACATCCAAACAACAGAAGTCATTTCCCCCCAACATGAATTACCTAAATTTTTCTCAAGAAGTAAAAAGGAATTATTGCACAAATCTTCCCCAAAACGCCGGTTAAAACTTCTCAATTTCATATCTCTGCACAGTTGAACCAGTACATTAGACACTCTTTACAAAAGTTTACTTTTGTTCTTCATATCTAACAGCAGCTGCCACACAAGCTCCAAGTGCTGCACTGGGATTTGGCACAGTCCAAAGTGAAACTTATGGCTGTAGGGCTGTGCAGCACATACACCTCTTCTACAAACACATAGCATGGAAATATAGAAACCAGCACAACTTATTCAATTCAAGAGGTAATAGGAATTAGGAGTTCTATTGAAATGCTAGAATCCCAGCATTCAAATAAATTCTACTGTTCTATTTATGTTTCAGTAAAAACTAAGCATAATATTTTGTTCAGTAACACAAAATTAGTATCTGCAATCCAACCTTACACTTAATGATATGTCAGTCTGTCTCTCTGCACTAAAAATACCATCCCTTGTAGTTCTGATGCAGAGATGCTAGGGAGAGATGCTACAGATAAAAAAAAAAAAAAGTGTGTGCAGCCTGCCTTTTACATTCTGCAAAGTACCTTTTGTTGAATAGTGGAGTGCTTTTGCTCCATATCTCTCTTCTCCTTCGCAGCATCTACAGCCAACTGATCCAGCTGTAAAGAGAAACAGAAAATTGGATCTTTAAATTATCATAAGAAATTTGGCTCAGTAGATTTCACAATGCTGATTAAAAAAAAAAAGCACGAACACATTATGTCTAGACATTGCAAGACTTTTATTTTATTTGCATAGCATAATTACTTCTTTGTCACAAATTGTTTACCTTGAATAACCACTGAAGCCTCGTTTAAAGCTCTGCTCTGCCACCCTGAATTAACCTCTACCAAGGTGTACATTTCTTGTAAGCATCACAAGAACTGTTTCAAAGAACAGCATGGTGCCAAGCATATGCGACTCTGTACCGCATTGGTGCTCAGTCTCCCAAGAGGATGACTCATGCTTTAGCTGCTCTTGCTGGCCTATGCAGCAGCACTGGCAGGAGCAGCAAAAACTAGAAGGAGCAAATGCTATGGATTTTTTCCTCCACAAAGTGGGAGAACTGTCTCAACCAGGATTTTGTGTCAATAGTTTTGATCAGCTGACCAGAAGTACTCGAAGACTGCTTCAGATCTTAGGTAGAGACAACCAAATTAATTTTAAATAAAAGTATGGTTTTGAAAATAACTGAGATTGTCACAGAGAATATTCCAGTTAGTATCCTTACAAAGTCTGTGCTGATAAATAGGACACTAGCCAAAAAATTTCTCTTTACAATTATATATATATATAAAAAAAGGAAATTTAAGATAGCCTGTAAGAGAAAGTTTGATTGGGGTTTTTTCTTCTGTGGTAAGTTGCTTGGTTTGGTTATTTTTGTTTTACAGTTTTGATTCTTTTGGTTTTGTTGTTTGTTTGTTTTATCCAGGCCTTCATGTTTAAGTAAGAAATGCAGTGGAGAAGCAGATGTTGACCAGTTGGTGTGGTATTTATAGCCCATCACCCAGCTGGAGCGCGGCCGTGCCCAGCAGTGCTGCATGCAGGGCTCAGCCCGCAGCTCTCCATCTGTGGGACAGGGCTGTCCCTGCTCCGGGCCCACAGCCAGAACTCCAGGAGCAGCAGCACCAGCTCCCAGCTGGGTCACTCACTTGGCACAGGGCACAATGACTAACAGATCCTCTGATCCACCCACAGAGAGGATCCCCTCCACCCGCTCCCAGAACCACAAGTGGCAGGCCCTGCCAACTCCAGCTGTTTCCCCAGTCTTTTGCTTCTCCTGCTTGACATGATATAAATAAGAAAAAAGGGACAATAACAGACCCTTACACCCTTGTGCTAGACATTCTCCAACAATTATGGAGCCATCAGAAAGCCAAAACATCTGGATACAATTCCGTAACTTTTTTCCATTTTACTTTTTTTATGTCTTCTTTCCCTGTCTTCCCCTCTGGCTAAAAGGCCCTATCAGCACTTGCACACCTTTACAGGTATTTGTGAACAGGAACACATTGAAGGCTGAAGTGTCTAAATGCCACATCTATGTAGCTTTTGCACTTAAAAATAACATGAGCATCTAAAACAGAGCCTGGGCTCAAAGATTGTTTTGTATCAAGAACCCTTGAGAAACCCTTTGTCTTCTGATAAAGATGAGAACTGGGTCAAGTGCTGTTCAAAAGTTTATAAGAATCAAGTTTCTTGCTAAAACTTCAGATTCAGGAATCTGCACATGGCCCTCAATAAATTCTTCCTTCTACCCCATTAGAAGAAATAGAAGGCAGCCACTCAGGGTAGGGCAATTACCTCTAATTTACCTTGAATACAAGCATTTGGGGGTACATTTACCACAGCCAAAACAAAACTCTTAACAGCAGCTCATTCCATCAGTTACTTTTTTTACTGTGAAGACAGCATTGCACCATTCCTTTTTTCAAGCTAAAGCCAGAGTTTCTTCCCTTTCACTCAGATGAGCAACACATCAATTGTCTTAGAAGAGACCAACAGCATGTAACTATCAAAAGCTGTAGTAAATCACAACTAAATTACCACAATCCCAGTCATTATAGCATTACTGGGTAATTTTCAGAAAATTAGGTTTTTCAAACTACTGCATTTACTGGTAAATGTATTTTTATAAACATAATGCTCTAACTGGCATTCTGAAGAGAATTAAGTCAGATTAAAATATTTAGCTTTTTGAGTAGTCATCTCAGTAAAAATTCAAATGTTTTCTTTTTAAGCTAATACCACATTTCATATGAAAAGAAGCAAAAATTATCGTTTCCATGCAAAAGCTCATATTATGCTTGCACACTATTAAAGATTCCCATACAATGATGATTCCCAAGGGATCCTACCCTGACCTGAAGTATCCAGAAACCAAAATTGCTTAATCCTATTTCATCACAATAAAACAGCTATTTTGAAAATGCAGACAAAAATAATTCAAAACTGTAACTACACTATTTAAGATCAATTTTATTACTTCAGATGCTGTTAACCCTTGTAATTAAGATCAGACGTGAAATTCACCTAGGAATGAAAACTCACTCACCAACAGATGGAATCTAACAGCATTTTCACAAAAATCCAGCAAATCCCCGTTATGTCACAACATACTTTGTTAAAGGCAGAAGCTTCAACCAGTACAAGCTGCAAAGCCATCAATTGTTAAAACTTTCAACAGTTATTTACAAATCTGCTTCTGTCATGAAAAATATCCACTATTTAATTGCCAAGGTCTGCTACAAAAGAACAATTCCGCAAGTTGTACAACTTTAGGGTCTTCAATCCAGCTTGCTCCAACTGCAATATATTTTAAACATTCTTAGCTATGGATTTTCTAAATTTAACTCCTTCAGTTGCTATGATACCAGCACCAAAATGAATGCTACACAGCGCTCCTTACCAGATCAAGCAAAAGCATGACCAGACATTCAAAAATAACCTTGTGTTTTCTTGCTTGAATCACATCAAAGAAATGGAAACATTGAAACCTGGCTGATGGCATGACCCACTATTAACTCCATAGTTTGTATCTCCTTTCCCTATCCCCTCTTCCACAGAAGTACAGGACTCGTGTTACACAGCCAGACACTACAGTTCAACACTTACAACCCAAATTGGAAGGATGTTGAAGAATAAAGGTCACAACTATGGAAGACGAACACCTACCTGAACTGTTCAGGGGCCCTCATTACACCAAGACCTGACATGTCTCTACACATAATTAAGACCCAACTGGGGCCTAGTCTAGCAGAAAAATAACTATTTAACTATTGGGTTGTTGGAGTTATTTTCTACAGCTCCCAGTCTGCCCCACTGCACCGCTCAGAACAATTTAATCTCTTAGACATTCAATGACACATCTACTCAAGATGAATTTAAAAGTTTGCTGCCATTTATTTGGTTTTTTCCTGGACAGACACTTAAACATTTGGTTGGCTCTTTATGGATTCTGTTTGGGAAGTGGCAATAGAGGGTTTCTATCAGAGCACTTGTTGCAAGTCCTCACATAGAGGCAAATAGAAAATGCATATAACTTGCACTGAAAAACATGTCAAGACACTGCTGAGTCTTCTTCCTGCACCACAGACACGTCTTCATTTCAATAGAGTGTGTTCCAATCTATTTGCATAACCATTTCAATGTCTCCACTGTGCAGTTGGCAGTGGTCCATCCAAGCTTTTCATGAGTCCCTCACTGAAAACCCAGAAGTGTCAATTGTCTGCTCTTAAACAACAAAACTGGGCAAGAAGGATTCCATGAAGGAACTAAATTTTGCACTACTTACTAAAATCATACTTCCATTTTATGGTCTAAGTTGCTAACATCAAAGTTATATTTACACACATCAAAATTTAATTATGCAGACTGCATAATTTATACAGTAAATAAAGTATATGAATAGAAGGAAAACCAGCCTAATCTACTTTTTATTATTAGATATATTTATAAATATGGGTCATATACAAAAAATTTTGAAAGCCAAATAATCCAGTATCCTGAATATCCCAATTTACCTCACAGAGCAGTACATGGCTATGCTTAAGTATGTAAATCCGAATAATTTTAGTAAACAGACAACTTTCAGTTTGTAACTATTTTCCTTCCTTTCATTACAGTGTATTTTTTATGTTTTGTTTGTATCATACTACAACAATTTTTTTGTTGAATAAATCTATGAAGTACCTGATATGCAGGCATATATCAAGATTTCTTCCATTTCAGCATATAGTTATGCATTTTTAAAATAGTTTGTTACCTGTGCACCAAGTTCTTTCATGTAGGGCTCAAGTTCACCAAACAGATCATAGCCTTGATGGAAAAAAGCCAGATGTGCATACATGAACGATAACATCTAGAAGGAACAAAGTAAATATTTATTCTCTTAAAAATTGTATCACATATCAAGTAACTTAATTCACATAACCTACAATTTCAGGTTTAATTTCTCCTCTCATGTCCTGACAGTTTTACATCAATATGTCATAGAGCTTCCAATGTTATAAAATAAATGTGCAAAGTAAAGCAAGAACAGAACCAAGCCAAAAATTTCAGAAATCAGTTGATAGCACTACCTCCATGAGCAAAACAACAGAAATCTACTTAATGGCAGAAAACTACTTCTAATTCATGTCACCTGAAATTTTCGTTCTCTCTCTTTAACTGGGACATGTAAGGTACAGATGGGTTATAGAATATTTTTCTAATGATTTAAACTCATAAGCTTTATAACACAGCTGAAAAGACTGTCTGGCCTTAAAATAGAAAAAAAAGTTGGGAAGGTGCAGAGCAGAATAGCAGAGATTAAGAGATTAAAATATTTGATATACAGAGGACAAAGTATATCTTACCGATTTTAAGATTTCTGCTCTCCTTTTAGATTGAAGAACATTGATCTAGGAGAAAAGAACAAACAAGCAATTGCTTTTATTCTAAACTTATTTTATTTCCAATTTTCCCCAAATAATAATATCTAAGCTTAAAACATTGAAGAAGACAGCTCAATATCAGACTTCCCAAAGCACTTTCAAAAGAAGATGCACTCTAGTTCTGTCATGACACCAAAGCGATGCAATCAGAGAACACTTGCAAAGCTTGGGCTTCACAGTGATAGTCACAATTTTCTTTTATCAATGAGGAAAATACAGGACACCACTTTCTTGCTAGAAGTAATGTAATACACCTTACAAGCAAAATTCGCTCTCATTTTCAAGAGATTGAATTCAAGATGTTTCAAGCAGATGAGCTAAGCCAGCCCACCAACTCCCTGCAGAAGCTGCACCACTGCCAGGGCAGTGAAGGATGGGGGCAGGATTACTTTTCCCCTCAGACTCACAGTATTTAAGTATCCCAAAAGTAGTCCCAGGCAAGCAAGAACATAATAGTTTCAATAAATAACTTTCCATGGGTAGCTGGCTTTTAAGCTAGCTGAAGTCACTGATCAAAGGTGTTGCCCTAGAACTTGGGGAATTCCATATTATATAGAAAAAACGACCAATTTTTCACATTCACCTAGTTCCCCTATCTTCTTTATCTAATCTTAAAAGGTTGCTATTCAGAACTACAGATTTTACTTTAAAAGACCCACTTAGCAGAAACAGGCATGATTTTGCAATTTAACACCTCTATGTCAGTTTAGAATTTCAGCAAAATAAACAAACTTGCTGAAGCTATAATCAAAACCAGATTCTACTTCTATACTTAAGTTGTCATTATTATGGAAAACTTTCTGCAGCAAAAATAATTAAGATTTGTTTGTATAGAATGAACCCTCAGCCTGTGAGGCAAATAAAAATAAAAGGAAAGCAAAAGTTTTGAATTACAGTTTAAAGCCTATCTGGCTACAAGGAGACCACAGTTGTGAAGCCATTTTCCAAGAAGAATCACTCAAGTAGACATAATTCCTGAAGCTGAATTGATTTTTGTCCACATTGAGAGATGCTGAAACTGTCCCCAGTTACTCTAAATGCATCTTTATCCCAGGAGCTGCTCATACTTTGAACCTACAAATTCCAGGAGGCAAACAACCTGCAGTTCAAAGCACACCCAAGGAACTGGCCTACTACAGCAGTGACTGCCAGCTGTCCCCACCATTTAGTGCTAGTACTAATAATCCTGTGGGGCATAATTCACATGACTTTTTAAACACCAAAATTACCTTAGTGTTTAAAAAGCTGGAGTTCAGAGCTGACCACTGACCATCATGTCACCATGTCTGTGAACATGCCCAGGCTGACAGGCTGCACTTCATTTTACAACTCATAATGCAATTTATAGAGAAGTTAATTAAGCTTTAAATAACTGACAGGACTGTCACAAATCAAGATGATAATGTCTAATACAAAACCAGCTTAATTGCAAAGAGCTGTTCTTTTTTGATCATAGGAGAAGCTCAGACCCATTTGGGAGCCCCCAACATCTCACACCATCTGAGTTGCAATAATCCTGCTTTGCTGTAGTTGTGTGTAAGTATGAAGCAGATGAATTTTAAGTACCTAAAGAAAATTTATTACTGTATTACAGAATACAAAGCAGCATGACAAAGAACACCTCTCAACAGCCTATGGAAGATATTCACAAAAAAGGTAAAGGATAGTTAAGTTCTTGGCTCCCCTTATAGCACAATGTCAAACTCTGAGGCATCTAGGCAAGCTAGAATACAGCCCAAAGCATAGAGATAAAATTGCAGAAATACCCAATGTCCTGTATCAGAATTATTCAATAATTTGCATTTCCTATGCTAGCTTACAGTTTTTACTTTAAATATATAAGATATTGCAGCATATCTAACTCATAAAAGATTTAGCTAAGTATCAGACAAATACTGGGGTTTTTTTGAAAATTAATGTTCAGCTTGAAAATTAAACTGTGTCATTGCAGCAAGGGCACTGAATACCACAGCATTAAAGCAATAAAAATGCATCAATTAATTTTCCTCAATTTTTTTTAAAATTAATTACTTGCAGATAAAGTTCTTCCTTTTTCCCGGAATCTCCACAGCTTCCAAGAAGCTTACAAAAAGAACTTCTAACATTTTAAAGGACATGTCTCTAACCACATGTAACAAATGGTTTTGAAAAGTAACTTTTATTGCTGTTCTTACCTGAAGAACATAATCCAGAGCTATGTGTCGAAAACACTTCCGTGTTGCAGTCAAAATATTGGTTGCTTCCTCTACCTCGTGCTGCTTATTTCTTTGAACTTGGGCATTTTTCACCAGAGCATTCTCCTTTTCTTCACTCACTTTTTCAAACTGTTTCTTTGCATCTTTAAATTTCCTAATATCTCTATGGAAAAAGGAAATATGGTGACAAATTAATTTCAAAGCATGAAAAAGAGTTTAAAGCTACACCAGACAGACCAAGCTTGGGACTGTTATAGCTGGTGTCTTTTTCAAATTCTATATTCTTCAATACATGCTTGGGTCAAATAGAAATCCACAAATTATGACAGAAGCCTCTTGTCTTTCTTTTCCAGGGAAAGGACAAAATTGAAATGTAACTGAACACAGCTAATGCCTACTGGGGAAAAGCTTTGTCCCCCAGCTTAGACAATTACAATATGTAATTAGATCAGTAACTCATCCTATTGCAACACTTCTGCAGCTGGATCTAAAGCCTCAGTGATTTGGGGTGATTTTTGATAAAGCCTTAATACACACTTCTCAATTTATGGGAGACAATTTACAAGAAGGATGTTTCACCTACCCACTCAAATCAGATTTTTAAAATTCCATTTTATCCATAATTTTCCCATTACAAGTGCAAATTAACTTACTCTTTAACGAAAGTCTGAAGCTGTGTTTTAATTGATCTTTGGATTTGGTCAAACAGAATCTGAAAGAAAACATTATTACGTAGGTCAGTAACTTGGAGGTATTCATACCTTCTGATTTCAGAAATACCAATGGCAATTATGCAGAATTAGATGAGAATTATTATTAAACCACTGTGTCCCTAATTTCAAAATATAAATCCCTTCACAGTATTTTTGAAATAAATAAAAGATAAGGAAGAAAATAAGGAAAATAACTCAAACCACACATGTTTTGTTGCTCTTTCCTTAAAGACTGGTTATAAGGAGAGATAAGAGCTCCTGGCATCTTATTCTCTCATCCTGCCATGCCTAGTTTCATAGAAGACATTAATTTATGTTAATTGTACAGTAATGTTCCTGAAGAAACAACTTTGAATGTTAAGGAATAATTTTTTTTATTCTTAGACTTTCACAGTTTATCAACAATTAAAAGACAAATTAAACCAGAGAAAAAAAACATGCACTTCTGGCAAAAACCCCAAAACCGTGGACTGAAATTAATGCTGAAAATGTAACATACATGAGTATTCAGTACCATCTCCTTCACATGAATGTTTGTAAAAACCACCCACTGTTGGACAATTAAAAGGAATGGCTGATTCTTTTTTAGAATAAATAATCTAAGCAATGCCTCCAAAATTTCTTATGATTTGGGAAGGCTGGGGGCACAAAATATAATGAATTCATTTGAATTGTCAAGTCTAAGATATTTGTTCATTCTTTAAGGCCAAAGCACACGTGGATGTGAGATAATTTGAATGTTCTCTTATGACCCAAAAAAATTCTAACTGGAAAATGAAAACACACATTCCTTCAGCTTCATATCTGCCCTCTGAGTTTTACGATGGAATGCAACAGGTCAATGACTACTGGACAAATCTTTTTGTCACTTATTGTGCAGACAACAAATGTTCCCTCTATTTTCAACCCCTCTACACCTCCAATTCTGCATAACAGAAATACACAAGGCAGCCTCATAAAAATAAAGTTTGCCCAGTTGAACAGAATCTCTCATAAAAGGTAAAGATCATGAAATATTAAATAATTTTCTTGAAAAAGTAAGTCAAAACATTAAAGTTTAAGATAAAAAAATATTTTCTTTAAATGTTCTCAGTCTTAAGATTCTTTATTAAGGTTTGGAAATGGGAAGCTATGTAATCAAGTCAAAACATTAAAGTTTAAGGTAAAACAAATCTTTTCTTTAAATGGTCTCAGTCTTAAGATTCTTTATTAAGGTTTGGAAATGGGAAGCTATGTAATGCCAAGTACTGACAGCAAAACCTATAGCAGCTCATGTCTCTTTCCTAGGAACACTGAAGGGAAACATGACTGAGTTTAAGCCACTTATTAGCAGTGGTATTGTACCTTGCATCCAGTCTCCATGCTAGGAGGTTTTCAAGACCAAAGCAACCTGCTCCAACCTCATACCTGACCCTGATTTAGGCAGGCAGTCAAACCATCCACACCTCGTGGGGACCCTTCCAACCACAACTGTATCTACCAGTGAGACATGGAAGAACCTGTTTGTATTCCCACTTTGGGAAAACAGAAAAGCAGACAACTAGAATAAAGAACTTCTTGACAAACTGGAAGTCAGGCTGGGACTACTCCCACTGCTGACATTTAAGCTTGCCAGTGCCTGGGGAGTGCACCAATCAAGATCAATACCAAAAGATAAAACCAGATGGGAGCTCAAATGTTTAGAGGACTCCCAGAAATATGAGCCTTGCATTCTGCTTACAGTAATGAAGAGAAAAAATGTGCTGGGCAGAAATACATTGACATCATTTCCCCTAAAAAACACAGAAAAAAGTGCCCAGACCATGATCTGATTAGATTTACAGCCTTGTCAACATACTACCTTTCATACACTCCAAGACTAAGAAAGCTGCTATTTGCCATAAGCTGTCACAGCTACTCCCCCACTGCTGAATCAGTGAAGATGCTGCATTAGGCTGGTCCCTGGCCTTATCTGTAGCAAAGCCTCACACAAAAAAAGCTGACAGCTATCCAGAACTCAGTGGCAGCATCTCCTACCCCTTCCATCCTTCCTTTCCTCTTTCTTCCTCTAGTGTCTCCCTCCTGCTGGCTCTGTCACCTTGGTCAGCAACAGACCTGTCACTCTGAGCCAGGAAGCCCTGTTGAACTCAGCAGATTCACAAAAAGCAATGCAGGACCACAACATGGCTGGCAAAGCAATTGAGCCTCACTCCTGATATTTGTGCCTTTGGTAAAAGCCACTTTGTTCTCACTATGCCTGAGCACAGCAAGGGCATGGAGGGGGAAAAAAAAAGCAGGGCAGAAGTCAGATTGGTCCTAATTAAATCTGAAAAGAAATCTCCTTTAATATGGTTTGTTCTTTGCTTTCTGCCTTCAAACTGCCCAAAAGGAAGAGTTGTGCTATATCAAATTTTACCAAAGCAGTGCAAGCCACCATCACACAGAATAACAGCAGCAATAACACAAGACCTATGTCAGAGGTGTCCAAAAGAGCAAACCATAGATAAAAGACATGTTTAAGAGGGCAACCAGCAGCAAGATGTGTGATAAAGAGGAACAGCCTGGGTTCATCTGCTCCATCTAATCTGCAGAAATTGTTGACATGAAAGTAATACCTGCTCCAGTACTGCTTCTTTGAACCTTTGCACTCCCTTCTCTCTCCAGCCCAAGAAGCACTGCTCACTTACTCCCTTCTTTACAGTTTTCATTAGATTAAGTGCAGATATGTACACTTTGTATATTGGAAAGAAAATCAAACACAATGCTATTAACCTGCTTTGCTTCCCTTCCATTCTAAAAGCATGCACTTTAAAAAAAGCCTAACCAGACACTTTTAGAAAGCCAAGTTAAAGCTAGCAAACTTCCATTCCATTCTATCTTGTTAACTTTTAAACTCCCAGTGGTATGAAAAACCCACATTTTAAGTGTGCTGCATATTTTCAGCACTTTGGAGACACTTCAGTTTGTTTCCAGCAATTTGCTGGGAAATTAACAAAGAGCAGTTGGGCCAATGAAAGATGAAAAAAACAGAAGAACAAACTTCTGAATAGAAGACCAAACTCTTTAAAGGAAAAAATAACAAATTAGTTTTCAACCCAGGGAAAACTGAAGTTTCTGATTAACTGTGACATGCTAAAAATACAATTAATCTTAAATCCTATCATTTTCTCATTTCTCTACACTTACCTAAATCTGCTATCCTTCCAAAAAGAAAACTTTATGCAAATAATAGGTGCTTCATTTTGTGTATTATAAAGGATGGGGGGAAAAAAGTAGTAACTATGGAAAAGACAATAATTATTTCAGACCAGCAAAGGTAAAAGCTCATAGTCTGTAACTGTTACCATCAGTTTGATTCAAAAAGATGAAACTATCCAGCATTTACTGTCTTAGACCACCAAAGCTTGCAAATTCCAAATGAAAAATAAACCAAGATGGAAATCTGCAGAAAAGTGTCTATTTATAAATACTTGTAAACAAAACATTAATAAAATATTTATAAGTATAAAACAAGAGTTATCTAACACTATTTAAACCATTATTTTGCAAACACTATCAACAAGAAAGGCTTTATCATTAATCTATTATCAAAAATAACTGGAGGTGAGCCATCAGTGCCATGCTGCAGATAGAAATACTCACATTATGATAATTAATCATTTCCTGTAAGGTGTCAGAGAACTTCATCAAACTGGCCTGTAAACAGAAAATAAAAGTGGTTTAAGTTCAGCCCGATTAAAAACACAGCACAAAAGCAACAGTTCACAGCTTTTCAGTAAAGAACTTGGAAATTCATTTTCCTTACAGCACTATTATGAGACTAAAACCACTAGGCTAGAAGGAGAACATGGCTGTAAGAGCAAATAAATCTATTAAAGATACAAGCAACAAAATGTTACTTCTGTCTACCTGTATATAAAGCACCAAATTGAAGAAAAGCAGGAAAAATTCAAATTGACTAAAGATATGGGAAGCTCACATAATCTAAAACATTAATTTACAATATTTAATATTACACTAATGAATATTTTTCACATTTAATACTGTTACTCAAAAAAAGCAGGTTAACATGCTGCAATCACCAGTGCACACACTAATCTAACACTTTTCCTGAAATTTGGCAGACCTGTGTCACTGCTGAAACTAAACAGCACCACAGCTGGAAAACCCCCACTCCAAAAGAGACAGCAAAGAAAAAGGAGCAAAAAGGCAAAGAATACTATAAACTTTAACTACTTCTCTTGCCAACTCTTATGTTGTACCTTTTTTAACTTATGTTTCTCTCCCTCTATTTTCACCTCAAAGAACTTACCTCAACCAATGTATCTTTACAGGAATATTGTGCAAGGTCTCGAATTCCATTCATGAACTGCTTGTTGGCTGTACAAAATGCTTTCCCAGTGTCAATCATTGCAATACAAAGCTTCACCAGCTAAAATGAATATAAAAAGAGAGAGAAAGCGGAAGGCTTATTTTGATTTGGTTTTCACACCATCATATAAACATGAAAACACTGAGCTTAGTTAAGGCTACAAAACCAAAATTTCAAAAGTTGCATTCTCACCCTCAGATTCTGTGAAAACCTTTCTACTGTATAGTGACAGCTGTAAAAATACTACTCTAGGTCAACATATATGCTACTGGGAGAGCTACCATGCTATAAAGTTTTAAAATTATTTTTTACTTGATTTATTGTTAACTGCACATATTTCAAAAGAGTTTTACATGGGCAAGAAGTACAGCAACTAAAACATAAATGGTTAGAACCCAAGCAAATTATGAGGTTATTGGGTTATTGTGGTTTCTGAGGACAAACACCACAAAACAAACAAAAGCAACCCACACTGGTTGTTTCATCCTGAGACACTCAGAATACAGGCACAGGAAAGCAAAAGGCTCTGTGCACAAAGCACAGCTGAAGAGCCATGGTTACATCTCAGGATGTGAAATCAATCACGTTTCCACTCACAAACAGGCTGATGGCTTTCCATCCCTACCACTCACTGCTTCAGTCAGCACCCCAGGCCTCCTGAGGACAGGAGGGTCCTCAGTATCTTGTCCTGGATGTATTCCCACTTCTTGAACCATTTATGCACTGGGCCATTAATGTAAGAGACAGTGATTACTGCAATTGCCACAATGCTCTCTTGAGATGGAGCACATTAGGATTGAGTTCCCCCACCCTAAGTCAAGCTGAGAATAAAACCAGAAAATTCAACTTTCACCTCTGAAAGATTTTTCAACAATGGTAAATAAATTTTCATGAAAAGCAGCAGAGAAGCACTTGATCCTATGTTGGGGACAAAGAAACCATCCAAGCATCCTTCCTGCCTTAGTTATGCAGTAATTTTTATGTTGACTCAGAACCTTAGGAAAAATGGAAGGCTAAGTGTGATCTTCCACATTCTGATGAATGTCCAAGGTGCTTGAACCATGGACAGAAAAAAACCCCCACTATCAACATTAACCTTTTTCCTTCACCTTTGCTTATAGTTCACAAGCCTGAACCAGGCTTGCTTTCTTCCAGAGAGCATAAAACTGCAGACAATGCAGCCCAAAGTCAAAATTGTGAGACAATAAAACCAAGTTTAGTATGAACAATTGATCAGAAAAAGTTACCAACCAAGCCTAGACCAATTATTACCCTCAGGCCATAATTGCTTCAGCTCACCCAAGAAGCTTGGCTTTCAACTTTAGCATTGTACTACAAGGCCCTAAATAATGCCATTTAAGGAATATGAGAATTCTTTTCCCCAAAAACTTTCAGACTAGTGGAAAAGCCAAACTTTCAAGTTTGATTTTTCAGATCCTTTAAATACTTACACTGTTTGATCTACCAAAACAGATTCAACACCCCGACAGTAAAAATGTGTGTTATACCCTTAAGTTTCACCACGATTCACACCAAATCAAAATTAAGGATCCTGAATTTATTTTGCAAGAGCAAATTGTTAGATTATTAGCTACTAAAACCTAGAAATACTATTACAAGTAGTAAAGAACAAGTCTTCAGGCTTGACACCATCTTTATTTGCCTCCAGCTCTCTGCAGCCAACTCACAGCTGCAGGAAAAAAGGGTTCAAAAAGCAGTTAAGGAGGAAAACAAATGACATCTGCCTGCCATGCAAAAACTCGGATAAAAATAATTTAAAACATTTAGCACAAACGCAAAGGAAAGAAGACTTTATACAGATGAAAACCAAAAATAAGCTACTCTCAAAATACTAACAGAGAAATAAGAAGTTTCCAAAGGTGAGGAAACCAATAAACAGATACTAAGGAGTTGAAAAGATGCTACATATGATTTTTTTATATACATGCATAAAGCATGACAAAACACAGGGTGAATTTTACAGTAGTCAAGTTCTCCACACAACAGTGAAGGATAATACACACATACATACATACATATATATATATATATCTATACACACACACACATCTGGCTGCTGATTACCAGTGACAAACAGCATGGATTTTAAACCTCTAAACCACGGAGTACCCAGATGTCCCCAGTGCATGCCACTGTGGTCAAACAGGCTCTGGGTGCAGCAGTGACCAAGCCCTGGCTTTTATCTCCCGGAGAGCTGCAGGAGCAGCTGCCCCGGGCTGAGTCACAGGGCCAGCGAGGGCCGCTCAGGAGGGAATTGCACAAGCGGAGCCTCCACCCAGGCAAGGGGAGAGTGCCGCTGCCGCTGCTGCTTTGCAGCCTGGCCAGCTGGGAGCCTGACCTGGATCCCTCCCCTCTGCAGAGCAGGGTGCTTGGTCGGCCACTGACACTTTGCAGCTGTGAAATTTAAAACAAAACCGAAACACACTTTCTGATGTTTCTGAGACAAACATTGTTGAATTAAAAGCTTACCTTGTCAAGTTTCAGTTCCAGCTCGGTCACATCTCCTTCTACCTCTTCTAGAGCTGCCCTGCATGCATAAAAGAGGTTTTCCTTTAAAATTTTACATAAAAAAACACTGTGAGTCTGGGGAGAAGGGGCAGACACACATTCACTTAACTCATTTATTGCCATCACAGTTTTATTTAAATTTCAGCTATAAAACAGCATAGATTTTAAAGAGCCACAAGAATTGCAAGAAATTTGACGGTACAAAGATGAAAAACTATATCACTGCTAGAATGTGGTCTATTGATAAATATTTGAGATCAAATTTTAGCAATCCTAATATTTACCATACCAAAATAGGGTTCTTCTGTTCTTGTATAGACAACAGTCTATATGTTTGAAGCTAACAACAAAGGAAAGAAACTGGAAGTTGGAGGGAATTTTCCTAACTCTTTTGGTGACATCCTGGCTCTAACCTGCAAATAGTGCAGCTATTTCATGAATAACCTTGCAAAGAAATTAGGAAAAAATACAGCACTTGCCATGTGTCAATTAACCTGCAGGGAGTTCAGATGGCACACTTGATTAGATCATTTACCTCTGGTCTACACTGGCCAAATTTTCCAGGCCAGTCAAATTTAACTTGCCAGTAAAAGCTGCTTTCATGGAGCACTGCTAAAGCACAGCCTTTTTTTTTTTTTTTTCTTCTAAGCTCATGTTTCTTTGGACACCTCCTTCCTTATTTTTACCTCTAAAAAACAGGAGACTGAGGATGGATGACTCTTTGTTCAGAGTCCATGAACATGGCTGCTTCATCAGGCTATTGCCTTGAGAGCCATACAGACTGATTTCTGGCAAGGAGAGCCCCTGGGGCCATCACAGGGTGCCCATTCTTTCAGTCATTCCAGCATAACTGTTCATGAAGCCATACTGTTTACCAGTAGTAGCCTGCCTTGGGGAAAAAAGGGTAATAGGAAGTTTTCTGAAATGCTTTTCGGAAAATTGGATCAGACATTTCACATTTCAGTCCTACAGAAAAACCCAGCTCTTCCTGGAAAAAGTTATACAGGCAGAGAAGAATGATTTGGAGAAGGAATTTCTCAAGCCAACTTTATACCACTGAGGAGAGACTACACACAACCACAGCTTTACTGTCTCCTGCTAATTCCATTCTAGTTCACATGAGTACAAGCCAAGAACACAAAAAAAAAATGACTGGATCAGGCCCCAAGTTCAGGAAAAGCAGTTTTTTTACAAGAACAGCTCTGAAAAATGCTGCCAATTGCTTGCAGATCTCAAACACTGAGCATGACATTCCCAGCTTTTGCAGATTTCACTACACATAGTTGCATTCCAATTCTTGTACCTCAATGCATTCCCACAGTTATGTCCTAGATTTTATATCCAAGCAATTCCTATACCTACATTTTGACTTCTCCCTCTTTGCTAGCTTCAGACTATGAAGGATTTCAGGCAAGATCAATTTCTCTTTTGCTTTCTTTCATAACTGATTCATTTCCACTTAAGTCTCTAGTTAATCTTGTTTCGGAAAGCATTAAAGAGAATTTAAAAAATCCAAAACCCAGAGGAAGGAAAAACATCTCAATATTTAGACTGCAATTTTGTATTTGTTTGTTTATAATCACAGTGCAACAAATTTTTATTTGTTTCTTTGGCATTAACATAAAAGCACGATTAAGAAGCTTGTTTACAGAACTGCAGCAAGATCTGATAAGAGTATTATTTTTTTCTGTGTCTTTAACTTGCAAAGAATTCTAGCTCCACAGGACTTAATGAGCTGAAAGTCTAAGATTCAAAATGAACAGAGATAAAGGCAGTTAGAACAGGCAAGATGAAGACAACGCATCTGTTCAGTAATTAAACCTCTATTCCAAGAGGCAAATTTTAACAGAATAAGTTCAAATGGAAGAAGTACCAGCAGAACATTAAAAAACTGAAACAACAAAGGGTAGATCAAGCAAAAATAAGCATAAAGCAAAGCAGACAGAAGTCTGAAATGGCAGATCTCTGAAATGCCACAGGCCCCTGAGGCACCAGGCTGGTTCTCTGGGCTATTTCCCACCACTGCCATGTGACAGAGGGATGGCATATCTAGGCCCTACAGCTGGATATGGATGGAACAGCTGTAGGGTTTCAGCCAAATCCCACTTTAATTCTATGTTTCTTTGCATAGAAATGACTACTTTACTTTTTCCACCACAAAATCTAGTAGAAGTTATTATCATGCAAACATATTTACAGGTTCTAGTCCAAAACTGGATTACAATCACAAAAACAATGGAAAGGATGCCCTCAGACTATCAGAATATAGTTATATACATCCAATTATGTACCCCCAGTCAAAAAAATTGTCTGCATGTTTTCATCCTGGGCTACCAATACATGAAAAACAGCTGATCTGAGCTGTGCTATGTTAATGCTACTCTTGTTTTTCTTAATTTAACACTTCTTGAAGCCACAGAATGCAAAGGTGCATTTCTCTCTGAAACATCTGTATCAGGCAGAAAGTTCACAGAAAACCGTCATAATTCTGAGTAAATGTCATATCCACAGCCAAGCTCCACTGTCCAGCTATAAACACAGGAAGTGGTGGTGAAACAGCTGAGGACCAAGTGCCAGACCTGACATGTAACAAAACTGTTGCTCCTTACTGAAGTGGGAGCTGGGAGCAAGATTTGAGTCACAGTGATCTCAGCCAGAAGGCTCCAGCAAAAGGAATAAGGATCAAATCAGGTCCAGTGTATGAGTCAAACATCTGTGGCTTTCCAAGATGTTCGAATACTGCATGGCAACACACAAAACCAGAACAGCTGCTTAAGGGTGGAGGACAATTATAAATGAGCAGTCTCCCATACTCTTCATGCTCTGTAATGAGGACTCTCAGGAATGTGTTTCTTTCCTCTGCTGTGACTTCTCTCCTCCACCAACCCCCTAAAACACAGTTCAGCTTGCTAGACACAGCTTCCTGCACAGCTGCAACACAGGAGGAATACAGAAGATAATGGAAGAAAACTCAAGACCCGACTTGGCAGCCTTTTAAAATGAGGATAATGTCACCAGTTACCCAGCCCAGCATATGTGAAGGACAGCTGAACTCTGACATCCATCACAGCACTCCCTTTAAGTGACCAGGGAAAGACTTTCTTCCAGGTTAATACCAGGAACCAAACAGAATGATGATGGATAAACTCTTCTCTATAAAAACTGGGTCACAACACACTGCTGACCAGAACACCACACACACTGTGGCCATGGACAGGGGTCTGCAGGGCCTGTTTGCTCTCACAGAAAAGTGGTGAGCACCAGTGCTTTTAAATTTAGCTCCTCTTCCAAGTCTAATTGCCATTGAGGCCACGCCCTGCCTTTAGTCTTTTGCTCATTCATTCATCATATTCTATCTGGTATTTTCAGATTGTGTTCCTGAAAATGAGGAGGCTGGAATCAGTGGTCACACTAAATCAGATGCTGAAAAACAACAAACTGAAGGGGTCAAAGGTGCTATGGACAACTAACGAATAATTACTAATTCTAGAAATAATGCATCATTATAAAAAATATTCAAAATAATAAAAGCCCAACAATAAAATATTTTCCAATCGTATGTGTTTATTTTTCTTTTAACTGAGAAAAGCTTTGATTCATTTATTGAATATACTTTCAGAAGAACAGAAACATGTCACAAAATCAATTGCTATTCATTCTGGGGCTTTTGAATACATTAATATATTTGGACTCATGAAATGGAAATAATGGATTTTTACCACTGCAGTTTCAATGGAATTACTGCTAAAGTCTTGTCCTCAAATCTCAGAAAGACACAGCTCTCTTACTTGCACATATTCCATGCAGAGCAGCTCCTTAATGCACAACTTACTCTTCACTAGAGATGACATCCTTTCAGCCAACATCCACTAAACTTTCAAGATAGCTTGAAAAGGAAAAGGTACTACTGAGTGTAAAAACCTGGAAATGAGATACATAATTGCAAGATAAGAATATGAACCTGATGATTTAAGTGAATGTCTCCTCCTCTATGTCAGAGCCTATCAGGTGACAGCAAAAAGGACAGTAGACATTAATCAGAGGATAGATTATGACCTGTAGTGTGATGCAAAGACAAATTAAAATGCAGGTGTACCACAGAAGATATTACACTTGCTCACCTGCTTGGTCTGGTTTGTCTTTGCCTCTCACGCCCTTTCCTCCCACAGCAGCTGCACCTTGGGATCACCCTTCAGGTGCAAAGCAACTGCTCACAGGTGAGTTCAGAAACAGCCACAGACAGACTGCTGAGGGCACACACCCCACTGTGACCAATGCCACTGGACACTGCCACTCTTCACTGCTCACCAAGGGCCACCAGGTTGCACAGGTCCCTGTCCGCAGCACAGCTGCACTGTTACTCTTCAGAGGAAGTCTTCACATTTTTCGGGGTTAAACTGAAGGAGCTTTCCACCTGTGCTTTCCCCTCTCTTGCTGAGGTCCTGCTGGGTGGCAGACCTACCCTCCAGCTTCTCACGGTTCCCTCCAGTTACTGTCTACTTCTTGTCATTTCCTTCATATATAATGAGATATACAAAGGTGTCCAGAGGCACACTAACCAGCTTGCCCAGAAGGAATACAGCTGTACATGTGTTACGGCATCAGAAACCAGAGACTAAAAAAGAAACATGACATTATTGAGAAACAAAGAAGGCATACATGGAACAATAAGGCCTAATAACTTTGGATAACAGCATGGACAGATATAAGAAGAGTTTTACAACTTACGAGATGTGTCATAACCTTTAAAATGGTCTAAAGAAAGAACACTGTTGCAGCCTGTCATAGAGCCCATTGAAGTCCTGGTTTGGCACTGCAGAGTTTTTCCCCCACTGGCACAGAGCCCCTCCATACTGAGGAACAGATGATGAACTCTCCCTGACACACTAAGATAAAATTCCTCATTCATGCTAGTACTCCCTTCATTATTAATGCTTCAGTCATTGCCACACAAGATTTTATCAATAGCTTGGAAAAACTTCTATGTGCCCTACATGAACAGTAGGGCTTTTAATCAAAAAGTTGAACCCCCACCCTGAAATCCTAGAAATTTTGTATGAGCTTGGGGGATTGAAATATGGAACAGAAGATTATGATATTGATGAATAAGCCAAGTTTTCAGGTATGTAGCAAGCACTCTCTACATTTCAAATTTCCCTGGAGACACAGGAATCAAGTCCTCAATATTAAAAGGACCATTCCTCTACTCCTCTCAAGTCGGACTTCTCTTAGAAAATAACCAAATGAAACACAGCAAAGGTATTTACTGAATTCATAAAATTATTAAAGCAGAGATCTGCTTGTAGGTATCACTGCACCATCAAGCTTTAGTTTCTCCTCAATAATTCATATGTTTTGATATAACAAGTACAAATCCTTTAAAGAAGTACATTTCACTTAACTTGTTCTTTACTGTTAGACTACACACAGCTCAAAATTAATGAACATTATAAACAAATCAGTCTTCATAAAGGAACGAGTTCTATTGCCCTTAACATTCACATCCAGAAGCCAAACTCATTACCACTAAACTTGCACTAGCATTTAACAGTCTACATGACCTAGTCTGTCATACACAGACTATAAGGACTTCTGTGCTACCTGCTGGACCTAAATTTTTAAACTTTTTCTCTCAATACTCTTTTGCAGTAAATTACCAGAAATGCCTAACAGTGCTATTTTCCCAATGGTTTCCCCTAATATTTCTCTCTTAAGCTTCTTCTACCCCAGGAGAGCCTGACAGTAAGCCTAAGCAGGAAATCAGCAACTTGTTTCCTCTACAAAGTCTGAGAAGCAGGATTTTCTTAATCTTTGAACTTCAGTGCTTTGTTCATCAGAAGACAGCTGTTAACAAGATGGGGGCACAATGGTGACCAGGAAAGGTTCATGGAAAAGAAGTTGATTACGCTGCAAGTTGGGAAGAGTGCAACACATCACAATACATGTCCTGCACAACTCTTGACTAGTAATTCCAACATCCAAGATTGGGTCAAAAGCTTTTTAGGAGGATCTACTACCAGATAAGGAAGTAGGACTACAGTATCAAGATCTTGCAACAAAAAAAGAGCAGCAGAAAGGAGCTCAAGGAACTGATGATGTTGTACAGAAGTCTTGCTGCTGAAAATCTGCCAACATCACAGAGCTGCTTTAATCTTTTAAATCTCAGCAACTACCCAGGATCTTGAACACAGAAGCAGCAGATGGAATGAAGGATTTCAACATTTGAAAACTCAAGTATGTACTAAGGTCAGGAAGTGGAAGCATAAATATAACCACCAAGCAACCAACTGCAAAAGATACAAGATAGCACATCTAACAAACACACCCTGTTAGCCTCAAGATCTGGAGTCACCAGTCAGATGCAAAGTCTGTCAACTTTGCTTATAAAAGCTGTAAGTAATAACAGTCTGAAGAGCAGTGAAGATCCTAATCCCTGATTTGGAAAGATACCCCTTCTGTACCTCACCTGCAGCCAATGCAGAACGAGTAGATCCCACTACACAGCCCCAGCACAGCATTCTCAGGATCAATTTGCTCAGAACTGATACAGCAGCACTTCACCACCAACACAGGAAACCCCGAGTAAAGTACAGGCAACTAGAGGTCTGAGTGCTGTGCAATTAAACTAAAAGATACTATATAATCTTAACATGAATCTTGTGTTTGCCTCTATTTCAGAAAAAAATAGGTAATATCTGTCCCTTTCTTTTTGTAACTCTCTCAGTTGCTAATTTAAACCTTACACCATAGTTAGAGGAGCACTGCTGTGTACAAAACAGCATAAGCTGGCAAAGTCTTTGTAACCAGAGCTCATGTTTCAGAAGGGCTGAGGACCATCAGCTGTCTACAATTCCAGTTTTATCAGGTGGATCTTCTTCACTGAAACCTGAGAGAAGTTTCAGATTTGCTATGAAGACTAAGTCCTCAGCAAGTATTTACCCTTTTAGTCCTTTTCAGAAGTTGAATATTTCAGGACAAATGCTCTATTTGACAGTCAGAGAGAAGGCTGCAGTTTTGTTGTAATACACCAATTCTGAACCTGAATTTTTTATTTAGATATTAAGTGAATATAGATATATGGATCTCACACTCAGTAACCTAAAGTGCATTTGACATGTAAATTAAGAGTTTTATTGTGCAGTTTTAATGTTCCCACATACTGCAAAAAGCAGCTTGTTTGCCCTTTAGGCCTTCACACTGAAACAGCCAAATGAATCCAAGCTCAAACCAAAAGAGTGGATAAGCATTAGAGCAGGACAACAGAGAAATATGGTGTATTCATGTTTTCCTCAAATTTACTGTCTTCAAATTTGGAAAGGCCAGTTGCCTTTCCTCCTCATCCCTTACAAATTATGATAAACTATTTAAAAAAGAAAAAAGCATTTGGAACTTTATAACATAAAAACTGCAAAATGCATGCAGTACACCCACAGCCCTGGAACTTCTCTGGGTACATTTAGTGTCTTTTCTCCCACTACTTTTAGTCATCAAAAGATTTTAAAGACCCTGGGATTTCATTCATCTGTCAAAGCTAAGTGCAGGTAAGCTGTTTTCCAACCAAACAGAAACTTACCTATCCTTTAATTATTACATGTTAAAGTTTTTTAATTTCAAATCAACCGCAAATATTTTCAAACAAAATCTTGCAAGACTGATATTTACAATACAGTGGATATTTTGTAATAGTAGGCACATTCAATGCTTCCCCTTGTAATTTTTCATCATTCTTTTTGGGATAAATCAAGTAGGATAGAATAAATAGGCAGGTACATTCTTCATATTCAGACACTTGACAAAAGAAATGAAGTTAAATGAGTACTTTTAAAAATCATTCTCCACAAACTGGAGATTGTTCTGAAGAATAATCATGTAGATTTTTTTGAGGAATAATCCCACAGAGTAGGTGTGTAAATGTGTGTAGTCTTTTTAAATGGAGTCCAATTTAGCAAAACACAAATTCAGCCAGAAGCTGCATCCTCAATGAAGCATCAGATTCCTCAGTTGTCTTGAACAGTTTTTATCCTTAACAGCAACCCTGTCTGGCAAAGCCAATGCAATTGTTCTATTATTGCTGTGTGTCTTATCTGATCAAACACTGGTATCTATGCACAGATACCAGAATTAGCCAGCTAAAGCACCTTTGGGAATGATAGAGCAGAAACACGTGATTTCCAGGGCACAGGTCACCTTATCCTGACACATATGGCTAAACCAAATCAAGAGCTGCTTGGGATCAAATCTTAATCAAGATTAATAGTTGTAAGGAGCCTAAGCCTAAGATCTGGCTTAGGAGGAGGGATAGTACACAGCAGATGAGATGCATTCTCCTTTTCCTGTTTAAGGAAGAGGCCTAGGTCATTATTTACTGAACACTTTCTATAGATAGGAACTCCAACTTTACATGAATGGTACATGAAGTCTAGGAAAGATATAAACTACATTTCCAGGTGGCCTGTGAGTCTTTAGAGTGCCTTTTGCTAGTGCCAGTTAAGAATACAAGGCCCAATACTGCTGCACCTACATTATTTTTCTTCTTCACTCATTAGTTCTTATTTGGGTTATCTTAACCCAAAAGTATAATAATAACAGCATGTCTTATAGAACTAATACCATTTTTATAACACCACATGTTTTTTACACTGAAGTTTATCACAAGAACCCAGTCAAATGCTGAGTCTGATTACTTACACCAAGTACTCAAAATAAACCCCCCCAAACCCCACACAATCTACATCTTTTTATGCCAAAAAATACAAACATTCAGACACCCATTAGCGCCCACTGACCAGTGGCCTGAGCAGCCAGGGAGTCACTGGAGATCTGGAATGTAGGAAGGCATCAGAGGGTGGGACACAACTCCCAGCACAGACTGACACCAGCCACCACCTCTGTGCCAAGGAGAGAGATCCCTGCCTGACCCCAGGACAGGGACAGAAGAGGCTCAGTGCCTCCCTGGGTAGAGTCCACAGGAGCAGAAACCCAAACCCCATCTCCCAGGTCATATTCCACATCTCTTTTTTGACAGACAGAATGGATAACATTCATGGTCAGAACTCTGAATACAACACACTCTTCCTTTGTGGCAAAGGATTGAATTCAAATTTCCATCTACAACATGTCACTCTAAATATCAGGACACTAAAATTTGTTAAGTGATCTCCAGGATTACATAAGTCATACATACTTTTAACAATAACTACAAGATCACTAAAAATTGAAGACTAGAATATTTCAAAAGTACAGAAATGTGTGTTTGATATGCATGTGTTCCTACTTAACATCTGGCACACAGAAAGATGGAAAGCTGCAATTGTCTTGCATAGAATATGGTTTTTTAAATTTTAGCAGACTGAAGACATTTCACTACACAGGACTACTTCTTTTTTTTTGTATTATATCCAACTTAGAAACTTCAAAATCACACCATGCAAGTTCTCACTAGCTCTGCTTTATGTTTATCAAGACAAAATCATAAGCAGACGTCTTCCTTTAATGACTGTTGCTGAAGCTTGATCACAAACTCATGAAATGAAAAGGTAGTTTGTGCATGTGCACTTATTGTCAGATTCTTGTCCAAAAGCACAATATAACTATTTCAATGCCCATTAATATTGAAATGACAACTAAAATATTATCCAGGGGTATTGTGCCTGAATACTGCAGTCTTAAAATATCAAATAGATAACTTAAAACATCAAAAAGGAACCCTAATTTACAGAAAGACTTATGTCACTAGTATGCCACTTAAACAAGTAAGTCTACCAGCCATCCTCTCTGTTCAAAATCACCTCTCATTCATAAAAGGAACCTGAAGGAACTATTTTGCAACAAATTATTTTGTCTAGTCAATTTGAAAAAATATACATGAGGTCACTCCATAAATTAGATTTCTCCTCAGTCAGTGCATCACAACAACAACAACTGATTTGCTCTAGGTCTAAGGCCTGGCTACCTCTAATATTCATAAATAAACATGAACCATAAAATCCTTATTCTGCCACATACACAAGGAATCCTCTTGAAAAGATTATAAGGAAGGCAAAACAATGTTTGAGTCTTCTGGACTGCTTAAAATTGCCCAGATTATGATCATAATGATAATGCCTACTATTTCTCATGTTCACAATCTAATCTTTTAGTCATGTGAACAGGTGAAAACAAAACCAGGATTTACGTTGCCTCACACAGAAGTATGGAAAACTCCTGCATGTATTAAAATAACATTACAGTTATTTATCCACACACAGATCTGCATGTCCTCCCCATGGTCTTCCATTGCAGACAGCAACTTTAGCCTCTACTTTTGTTACAAATCTGCCATTAGCAAAAGGCAAAGCACCTAAATCACTACCTAAACTCACAGCAATATCTAAATCTAAAAACAGCAGTATCTGCTCACAGAGATCACAAATGCATTTACACAGTTTAAACTTCTACACGTGGTCTTAAAATGAATTCTGCATGTACAAGTGAGAGGCAAAAAAAAGCAAACCAAACCCTGAATTACTCAGCATTTATTCTTCTATTTCCTGCCTATGTAAACATGACACTTCTGCATTTGCATCACCTTGAGATAATAAACTGATTCAGGCAGCAAGGCCTGCATCAAGATTAAGGCAAAGGGTTCTTGTCTGTAAACAGTAATTTCTGTAGCCAATGGAAATCAAATGTTTTCCTTTCCTTTTTTCTCCCAAAACAGGTTATAAGAACAGAGTTTGCTTTGGGAAATTTTTAGAATTATTTAGTCTAGTAAAAAGTCAGCAATAATTGAAGCCATATTGTTCACTGCACGAAGTTAGAATGGGAAAAATGCTGACTAAATAATGTGGTTCTGAGTACAAGGTTGTCAAGAAGCTAAGCCTGAAAAAAGATCACAGGATGCTGCAAACATTGCTGAAATCAGCACATTTGCTATTCAGAGGCCAACAGTTTCACAGATATGTACAGTGAAAAAATAGAGCCACCAAAAAGTCCATCTAGCCCAAGAGACAGGATTCTATTTTATAGTTGCCACCTTCCCAATTAATATTCTATTTACTGACCTTCTTTTCCAGAGATTTTAACATTACTACTCCTCCCCTCCCAAAAAATACAAAACTACCATCTCCATAACTTTGGTTCTTAAAGTAATTACATGAGATGTGCTTAGCCAACATAAAGGAGACACTCCAGGCTAAAGAACCAAACCTCTTCAATCTATATTTAAAACCTGAAAGGCTATAAGGACTTGTATAATTACAGCTCCATTGCACACACACATAAATAAGCTGTCCTCTAATTCTGCAAGTACTCATTAAAGATCAGTTGTACAGGCTTAATTAACAGCAGTTCTTCAGCAACATCCTGCTGCTGTGCTAGAGCAACGTTATGATAATGTGAAGATTTTGTCACTACTTTCACTATAAGCTCCCTTCTCACTGTGGGGTTTTTTAAAACATTTCCAGATAACAATGTAAAAAGACCAAAACTGAGGAAGTTAACATTTTAAGTTCCTATTAGCAATTTGAGATATAGTTAAGATTTTTAAGTTTACTCTTGTTAATGTAAATCATAATCAAACAATAAAGAAAAAGAATCACCATTAATAACCCTATCCTTTGTTATTCATAACTGTGGCAGCCAACTTTTTGTTATTTTAAAAATGTAGGTGCACTAACCAAATTAAGACATCCTGATTTCAGGACATTTCTCTAATCTCCATTAGGAAGGATTGTTAATAATTTAATGTATTTGAGAGTGATCTTCAATGAACAGTCTTCATTCTTGACTGACTTCCCTCAAAAAAACCTCTCTAACATTGCACACAACACTCAAATAAATCACTCTTTCTTTAGGGCAATAACAATTTACTACTAAGTTTTTTCAGATATTTCAGTGTGAGAGATTTTTCAGTGATGCATTTGAGAGTGATCTTCAATGAACAGTCTTCATTCTTGACTGACTTCCCTCAAAAAAACTCTCTAACATTGCACACAACACTCAAATAAATCACTCTTTCTTTAGGGCAATAATTTTCTTAATGTGCATTTGAAAGGCATAGTTACAAATTTAAAAATAAATCCATTGACTAGAGCCTGAGTAGAACGGGACAGTCACTGCAATCTCCACAAAAGTGCAGAATTAGAAACCTAGAATCAGTTTAACGAAGTTCAACTCCACCAGAGTCCCAGCAGCATGGACAGGGATGTTGTACACGTGTAACTTACCAACACCCCTCCAAGACTGTCCTCCACGTCACTTCAGCTACAAAAAGTATGCTTCTGCAGTCTCATACAGGAAATTATAAACGTTAACAACCACATAAGTATGAAATATGCTACATGCAAACTCAAAAGGAAATGCTTGGCAGCTTTTTCTTTTGACTTATTGTATCTTTTTTCCTATTCTTCTGCAATACTTTCCATCCTCCCTTGCCAAGTACGTTACAAACTTGCTTTTCAGTCCCAAACACCAAGGGCAGAAAGCCCAGACCAAACATTTCTTTGGAAATTTGTTCTAAAACAGCTAGGTAAGTCTGAGGAAAATATATTTTGTATGCAGAGCTCTTGGTCTCGCTCCTTTTCACACTTGCCGTGTGGCTGAGTTCACCCCCAGGAGCAGCCTCAGTGATTGCAGTGGAGCTGTATCCTCGCAGGTGGGCTCTAAAGCTGAGCTCCAAAGCCAGGCTGAGCTCCAAAGCCAGGCTGAGTTCTAAAGCCAGGCTGCACACCGGGGGTTTGCTGCTCACAGCAGGTAAGGAAGCAGCTGCCCCCCAGAACCCTTCCCCTGGAACTCAGCACTGAACAGACTGCTCTCCTCAGGTTCCCATTCCTACATTTTCTCCAGAAGATAATAAGCAGACCAAAGCATATAGGTTAGGTACTTTTCATAATTTGTCTGACTGCTGAACACAACAAACTCCAAATAGGTTAAATAAGTTACTTTCTTACATTACTCATAGTTTCAGTAACAAAACGTTTATTACAATTGGGAAACAGACGCTTAGTGACAAACCTTTGGTTACACAGCACAAAAGTGAGAAAAAATACATCATAAATCTAGAAAGCCAGAAAGTGGCACAAGTGACCTCTTGGACGTGCATCCCCTGGATACACATGAGGTGCAGCTGAGCTGGCCCCACGCAGACAGAGCAGGGCCAAAGGCACAGGACAAGAAAGGCAGCAGGGAACAAGCCAGCCTCGCACACAGCTGCCACCAGAGCAGGGCTTCAGCTCAGGCAAAATGGAAGACTCAGATGGGTTCCTCTGAAGGGAATACACTATAACCACAGTTATACCCAGAAACTACCCAAAAATACTTTTACTAAGAATGGTAATTGACAACAGTTTCATTTATATTTTGATCTGTCTCATTCACCCATCATCTGTTCTGCAGCTGGGGTCTCAGGAAATGAATAGAAATTTAAATGCAAAAAAAATTTAACTTCAGCAACAGTGACAGATAAAGACAAAGAAATTATTTCAAAAACACAGAGCTTTTTATTAAAGTATTTTAAAAGACTGGATCAGCCTGAATGTTTTTGAAGAGAGTTCTACAATTGCACAGATTACAAGCAACTGAATTTTGCTTTTTCTATTATTTGTTGTTTATCAAAATTGTTAACTGCTACTTAGAGCAGCTGTATTTCCACATCCCTTAAAATTACTTCTCCTTTCTAGTAATTTAGTTCCAATGATTCATGTGGTTGCTACAGTGATAACTCATTGAGAAAAAACATTCTATAGGTAGAAGAAGAAAAAATGAAAATGAAACAGCAATGTAGAAGCCTGTTTCATTAAACTCTGAAACTTAAACCCTCATTGTTTAAAGGAGAATTATTTCACAATGCTATTTGCATATTTAAAAACTACTGCAGGAATGCATGATTATGTACACAGAACTTGCCAGCACAGCTCAGTTCTTATTGTTCAAGGGCTGCTCCTCAGCCAACTTCTTCATTTGATGGGAAGTCATTGACACGAACTGCAAACGCATTTCCTCACCAGATCTTTGGTGTGTCCATGTTTTAGGAGAGGGGATCATGACAGAAAAGCATGTGATTTCAGCGAGACTATTTTCAAAGCAAGTTTAGAAAAAAATCGTGACTACACATTTTCAAAAGTGTGTCTGAACTCATGGCCTTTCCCACCACCTCAAAAATTAGTTTTGAACATCAAGTCTCCAACTACAAACTGATTTAGCATATTTTAAGTTTACAAATCTAGTGATACAATAAGCCATTATTGCTTCAGGTTTTGTAATTCAGAGATTTCTTTATCATCTACTGGAGGGTGAAAAAAACCCAGAGTGTCTTGCTATGAAATAACTCATCATACTTGTGATGAGAACCTTTATATTCATTATTGTCTAATCACATATCAGCACCTCAACAGCTACAATCCACTGTCCTCCACAAGCACTTTAAGCAAGGAAACAGACCTTAGGATCTTGGATTTGGGGCCCAGTTAAATCTCAAAGCCAAGAAATATCAATATGAACTTCATGAGAAACAGATAAACAAGAATGTGGCTGAAGCTGCCTGTAGTAGCATGTTTTGAAAGATTTAAATAGTTCCCCATGAAAACAGGGATTCAGTGACTCAGGAACTCTGATTCACCCATGTCCTCCCAGTTATCACCACAACCATAAGAGAGTAACCTGTGACATTTCTATTCATTACATACCTCCCAAGAGTTTTATTTAAGAGCTCTGACAGGTATACTGACAGGAAGGACAGAGGCTACACCCTCCTGCTCAGCAAGGTCAGGAGAAAGCTGCAGCTCAGCTTTGCTACAAGGAACACAGAGCAAGAAGCTGCTTTATGTCCACACTACCCCCTGCAAGAACACAGGACTCTGTCACGACCTTGCTCTACATTAGTGTCTCTGTCATCCCTCAATAAAACCACTGCAGTAACCTTCACTCAGAAGGCTTCTACTCTTTGGGTTGGGTAATTTATGTGAACATTGAGAATAACCAAAATTGTAACAGCAAATAGTGATGACTAATAATGAAATATATGAAATAGTACAGGAATTCTGCCTAGCAATTTTAACCATTTCCTAGAAGGTAAAGGCTGGAAAAATGTTTTGATGGCATCAAGTGATTACACCAGAAGGTCTTCTGCAATTTATTCAAAGGTAGTAGTATCAGACTGGGAAAAAGACCATCAGATACTAGAAGACCCTAACAAAGGATGTTCTCCAGTTTCTTTTCCTTGAAGGAAAGTAATCAAGAGGGGCAAAAGGAGAATGATACAAAGTGAATTCAAATGAACTATATGACTTACCTTGAAAAACCAGCAGCACACTTCTGCTCACAAATTTTAGTCACAACTTCTTGTTTGCTTGAGTGTATTTAGAACTTTAGCAGGTATGAGTAATTAAAATAATGCAACTACTGGTATAGTTCTGTGGTTAAATTATGCCAATCTACAACTGCACTGCCACCAAATGGGATGGACCAACACTAAGTACAGTTGTGTCAGATTGTATACACACTAGCAAGCACCTCCAGCTCAGGACAAAGTTCTGTGAAACAGCTAAGCCAATGTAAAAGTTGCCAGCTGCCCTAAGGGAGGTCTCACTCTCCACTGCCTTCCTCTAGCCTTGCTTCTGGCAGTGAAGTTTCCTCTCTCTACTCCCCACAAGCTTTAGGAGGTTTCACAGCCACCGAGATGCTGACACAACTCACTAACCTGGCAGAGAACCATCCAGTCTCCTCTGCCAGGGCACCCAGCACACTGAAGGATCTAACAGCACACGTCACAGTCACCAAAAAACCCGTGGGAGAGGCAGCCAGCGACAAACTGGCAGCAGAGGCAGGAGGAAAGGAGGGAAGAACAGGAACTCCAACTTCTGCCAAGGGTAAGCCATTCAACCAACCTTCCTTCTCCAACTTCCTCTACATCCCAGACACCACAGGATTGCTAAAGCTGATACAAAGAGGAGGCGTGAACATACAGCCAGAGAGCAGAGGAAGAGCAGCACCATTCCCCTCCACATCCAGAGCTCACCACAGAGCCACAGGCGCTTGAGATATGAGCTTGCCATGGGACAGGACGGACACAGCAGTGACACATCATGTCACGGAGCTGTTTGTGTCTCCAACACCAGGCACAGAAACTGGGTGAATGTAGGCACAGACCAGCCACACATCCCAAAGAGAGGCACAGTTATGTTGATTAGATACAACGGTGTAAAATACATATATAGAATGGGTAAAAACATACGAAAAGACTGAGGGAGATGTTGCCTGACATAAGCAGAAATAACCCTACAGCAACGATAGACAACTGGTCACTGAACTGGGGAAAAACAAAGGAGTGCGTGCCTTGCCCTGACAACAGGAAGTAAGACGATAGCGAGCCTGTTTGCTACTGGCACCCCAACAGTGGCCACACCGACCAGACGCAGGCAGGAAACGCTGGGAACTGAAGTGTGAGCACAACTCTGAAGAAGCGAAGACAGAGCACCACAGAGCTCACCCTCCCGAGCCTGAGTCTCAGCTGACATCGCTTCGGCTGACCAGCATTCCCTGCACCAGCCCGCCACATTCACCCCCACCTGCTCAAAGGCGTGACCCCAGCACGGCTCCCTGGGCCCGGACCCCGCTCCCCGCCCAGCCAGCCCCACGTACCCAAACGCTGCCCCTCTTCCCTGCACTTCCCAACGCCCGTGCCCTCCTCCCCAGAGCCGCACACCGCGGCAGCACACACACAGCCCCTGCTGCCCACAGCCCGGCAGCACCTGTCACCGCCAGCGCCCGCACCGCCCGGCCCGCCCCGCACACCCCCGGCCCCGCTTCCTGTCCCGCGGCACGGCCCCGGCCCGGCCCTTCTCGGCGGCACCTGAAGCGCGGCGAGTCCTTCAGGCACTCCTCGAAGTCCACGGTCACCTTCATGGTGGCGGGGCGCGCCGCTGCCTCCGCTGCTGCGGCTGCTGGCGGTGCTGGCGCGGCGAACCCGGGGCGAGGCGAGACCGGGCCGGGGCCGGCGGGCGGGCGGGC
>NW_024369707.1:533101-549670 GCF_014805655.1 Passer montanus
CGGCCGGAGCGCCCTGTGCCCGCCCCGCCCCGGCGCGACTGACGGCCCGGGCAGCCAGCAGCGACCGCCCGCGAGAGCGGGGGGCGCGCCGGCCAATCACAAGGCGAGAGGGGCGGGCTCAGTAGGCAGAGCCCCCAATAAGCGTGGCCGCTGGGAAGATGCAGCCAACCGCCGGCACCGCAGCCATTGCTCCCCCCCCCAGCGATCTCAGAGTGACAGGCGGGGCCGCCAATGGGCAGGCGGGCGCTCCAGTCGGCAGCTCCATGGCCGCGGCTGCCCGATGGCGCTGCCTGGGCGGGGCGCGCCGTGCGGCGCCGGGCCCTGCTCAGCCGCTTGGCGGTACCTGCTGGGTGATTTTTAGATTACAGCCCTTCATTAAACGGGGGGATGTCGCCCTCGGGGCTGACACGCGGGAAGGCCCCTGAGCAGTTGTGCCGGGGCCAGAGCGGCCGCTGCCGTCAGCCGGGCCTGCCCCTCAGCCCGGCCCCGGCCCCAGCCAGCCCGGAGCGGGCACGGGCCCCTGCGGAGGCTGGCACCGGCGGGAAGAGAGCTCCGGCCCCGGGTGCTCTCCTGTCGATTCACTTCTAGATAGAGGGAATAACTCGTGGGGGACACTCAAAGGAGTCTTTGAAGGAGAAGCGCAAACCGCAGGTTTTTTTTTGAACTAGAGCGGATTATGTTTTGAAGTAGAGTGACACAGAGTGAACAGGACCATGTTGCAGTCTCCAGTTTGCAGTGAAGGACAGCAGAACATTGTAGATTTCTGACCGTTTAAGAGAATACAGAAAAAGATCTCTAACCAGCTAGGCGCTGCTTGATGTTCCCAGATGTAAAACTGACAGACAGGAGCACCAGCCATCCCCACTCCTCCTCAAAGCAGCGGCAGAGCAGTCGAAGTTGCTATCCAAGTTAAACTTGCCGAAGACGAAGCAGTCACACAGCACAGGCACGGTGCTGAGCTGACAGAAGAAGATGGTGCTCACTCTTGCCTCCTCCTGGGGTCTGAGGAGCTGCTCTACCTGCTTCCAGCTTCCACACCCTCCCTCACCCCAGCATCTGCACTAAGTTCCACCTCTTTTGTTTTTTCATATTCTTCCCATTCTCTCTCCCCCACTTTCTTTCAGTGTTACAATGAGAAACAGTCAGCGTGGAAGGAGGGGAACATACCTTCTTTCCAAGGAGCTGACTGCCTGCTGTACCCTTCCTGTCCCTCCCTCAGTTAAGGTGTCCTTTCACAGCAGCAGAGGGACATTTGTTGATTCAGTCACTTGTGATTTAGGATGTCAGGTTGTTTGGTTTTTTTTCTAGGACTAGTGAAATGCCAGAACCAAACTAGAAGTTACGCAGATGTAACAACTGTATAATTTTGTGTGCTGTCCCTCACCAAAACTACCACTATTTTGATTGGGCATTAAAGACACACCCACTCAGGAAAAGCAGCCTGTTAATATTTGTATCACTGGGGCTGCTGCAATTATGTTGTGAAATCCACTTGCCAGCTGAAGTATGCAATTGAAAAGAGCCCAGCTCTGTTTTTCGGAAGAGTTTTACTTCCTAAGAAGTATCTGCTGTTAGTCATTTTCCATTACTCCATGCTTGTGAGTGGTGACTCAGTGTTGACCATGAAGACACAGATCAGTTGTGCTCAAATACTACGACACACAAAGGAAAACACCTTGAAAAATGCAGCCTCTTCTGTGGTACTATCTTAAGTTCATGACTTAGGTTACCAGATGTACCCTCAGGTCTAGGCAAGCCAGCAAATCTGACTGTATGAACAAACCAATCTACATCAAAGTTGCAATAAATGAGAGTCATGAGGAAATTACAATATTGGTTTAAGAATTTATCTATGAACACACCTGCAAATTTTAGCTGCTAGTTTCTTCTGAAGAGCTCCAAGAAGCCAAACATTAGATTGGTATTAGTGTCATACGGTAGTAATGAAAACAATGGTTTTATTTATGTTGTGACACTTAACACTGGTTTCAAACAAATTAATTACATTGGTAAGGTGGCATCATAATACCACAAAAAAGCATGTTACAGAAACAAAGAGTTCTGGTAAGATGTACAAGTTTCACATGAGAGAGTGAGCTGTGGAAAAAGTATCTGTGGTTTCCATTAATTGTACAAGTTGGTGAGAAAGAAACTATGGACAGAAAAAATAAAACCTATACACATGAGTTAAGGCTCTTATTTGTAAATGATCTTCCTACTGGAAGCATATTGAAAATGGTTTCTCTAAACAGGATGCAGCTCGAGGACTTAAACCTGTGCAAGAAGATTCACAATTATGGTGCTGTGGAGCTCACTGACCACATAAGTAAGCGCTGTGTTTGTTTCCTCTTTACACCACTCTGTACTGTACACATGAGTATTTACCATATGCACCTCAAGATTAAGATGTGCAAGCAAGCTAAGTCCTCATCAAATGCAAAAAGAGAAAACACATTTCTTCTATTGTCCCCATTCAGCAGGGAACTCTGATATTTCTCAAGCAGAGGGAAATCAGACATCCCTTTGTAAAAAAGCTATATGGAGTTTCTGGAGCCACTGCAAAGTAAAACTTGCCCGATTTAGCTTTTAATATGCATCAAGGTGTAAGCAGAGAAAACCAAGTAAACCAGCCTTTCAGTTAGAAGCAATGTCAGGGACATTGGGTTGCACTTCTGCTGAGGAAGACAAGCACTGTGAACAGAATTTTTGTGAGCACTGAGGAAAATGCAGAGAACAAAGCCTTTAAAAAAAACCCAAACTAAATCAAGTTTCAAAATAGCATCAAGCTTGGAATTCAGGTGCTTGATGGCACAGAAAAAGGGAGATCACCCAAGCAGTTCAAAATCACCAGAGTGATGAAGGGACATACATTATGTGGTTCATTTAAAACCATCTTCATGCATTTGTGTACCTCCCTCAAAGATACATACTCATTTCATTTAGGATTTTGGAAGCCATTACAGGAAAGGTCTTTACTGGAAGTTAGCAAAGTAAGTTTGTTAAACAAAATGCTTGCTAGACCTTGTAAGGTCCAAAGAAGCCCTGGTGAGCACCAAATGGCCTTGGACACAAGAAGGTGGGGGGTTAAGGAGGGCAGGACATTAGCTCAGGTAAGATCTGCTGCTGCTGCTGGATTCTACCTTAGTCGCAGGTACAAAGTACCCGTGGGTACTCAGCACAAAGTACAAGTGACATGTTCCACAGCTCACAGAGCACACTGGTGTTACCTGCACACACTGCTCACCACGCTCAGTGACAGTGACATGGCTTTGCTGAGCACTGCCACGCTCTCAGCAGGATTTCAGTGCCCAGCTGGGGCAGGCCAGGCCAGCAGCTGCCAGGTCTGAAACACAGCTCAGTGCACACAGGCCAACACTCTGAACACTGCAAGCTGATTTATAAAAGGTACAAGCCTAAAGTTCTGAAATCCTATTCTTAGGAACCAAACTGAAAGCTACAGTAGTGATTTGACGTGTCAGAAATATCTAAATGCTTACCCTTTGCCCCTGTTTAATCTATGCAAGTGACCACATTTGATACAAGAATAGCACTCTGCATGTTGAAAAACTAGCATTACCACACTGGCCAGAATCAAGAGTTCAACTCTTGTGAGAAGACCCTATTAATCTTGATTCATGACCTTAGAAGATTAACTAACCCAGAACTGACCACCCTGTTACCTACTGAGGACAGGAGATAGTTGGGAAAGGCACACTACAAAACACACTTAGCACAACTCACAGATATCTTTGGCAATGCATCCAGTCTAATGAAACATTCCTGTAAAAATCTTTCAAAGGACAGCATCCTATTGCCTTATTCACTCTCAATTTCTCTGGGACTCCAGGAAAGCTCACACTTGAGAATGCATGTAACTGTAAAATATCTTTCATTCCTTTATTCAAACTTCACATATACAGTGGAGAAAAAGACATTTTAAAATAGATCCATATAATTATATGGATTTTTGCAACATATCAAATTCAGATCAAAATTAAGATATACACTGTATTTCATAACCAAGCTAAAGCTTAAGTGTGTACTTTGTTTGTGTAATAAAACCAGGAACTACTCTGAATACTGGAACATTCACCAGTCAAATTCCACCCAGTGGGAAGTTTTTACAGCAATTTGGAGGCGCAGAATCCCTCTTTACAGCTATACAACCACACTGTAAACAAGTATTTGAATTAGGCAGTTTCCCTTCTAGCTTCCAAAAAGCCTTCATTTTACAAAAGCAGTTGCTGTAAGTTGCAATGGACACAGGAAGATTTAGACCAGTGGTTTTCAGTATGGAAGTTGCCAACCCCAAAAGAGCAGATCAACAGCAGTTATCTTTAATAAAGAACAGCCAGAGCCTAAGCTCAGCACATCTTCAGTCCTGATGTATATTTTCTCGTGGCTGGGTGTTTTTCCTCAGGTGCTAACAGTGCAAACAACTGTTCATGCAACTGGAAAGAACCAAACATTTGAAACAAGAGCCAGAAGAGTAACAGTGGATGTGGATTTTTAAGAGAAAAGCTGGAGGGAACTTTTGTGTTCTCACAATAAGCCAGAGAGAGCTCCACAAACCAACCAGTCCTGATGGAAGAGGTTATGACAGTTAAATGCAAAGTTCAAGTTAGCCGTTTCCAGTGTAAAAACACTCCCTCCACTAGATGTTAGTACTGCTTTAGTCAGAAACTAACAACCGACTGCAAACACCGCTCTTAAGAAATAACACAGCTCTTGTTCTAAAGACTGGGAAAGTGCAGGCAAAAACATACTCAAATCTAGATTAACAGGTCAACACTTTACAAAAAAAAAAGTTGTAGGACTTGAATAATCCCTTTTTAAACTGCTTAACACATCTGATAAATAGCTTACATGTCAATCTGATATACGCTGTACCGTTTGGCTCTTGAATCCCAAAACTTTGCGTATGAGACACCACATCTAGAACACTCTCAAATAAATAGTGTGAAACCAAAAGATAGTGAGTGTTTCAAAGCAAGAGTAACAGTACATCACGCAAGATAATCAGCGCTATACATACAGGGAATGCCATTCTGGTTGAACAAATTATGAAGCAGTATTCTCCATGAAATACTAGGCACGAGAATAAATCAATTAGACAGTGTTTTCTGCCTAATGGACAAGTCTAAAATTAACATTCTTGGCAATACAACATTGTAACTGATATGCTTCTTAACATTTAAGAGCCTTAATTGCAAAAATCATGAAGCGATGTTTATATTTGTGTCTTTGACAAGCAGTTACAGTTCTGGACAGATTTCTTCTATGCTGTGTGCTCCACTTTCCAGCTGGTCACGAGTAACATGTGCTGCATAAGAAAGATTACAAAAAATAGATAATTCTTCACACCCATTCAGTATTTTCACAACACACACAAATATCCTCCTCAAACCATCTTTGATTCTCCAAAGATAATGTTTGCCAACCCATCTTAGCAATGTATAAGCTTTTAACTGTAGAGTGCAGAAACGTCTAAAACAGTTATTTGACCCTCATGCTCTAAAGAGAGGGCCAGCACCACTGTTGTGCACACCAAGTACTGTGTGCTCAGCCCCCTGGAACTGGGAGGATTTAACTGAGGTGCTCAGAACTAACAGATGAGGCTCCTGAAACACCAGCAAACATAGTATTTCCAACATCATATTTCAGTTCCAGATGAGGCACTTGAAATAAAAAAAACCCAAGTTTATACATGAAGGAGTACAGTCGTGTGTTTTCAGGAAGTTGTTAACTCATGCATTTGAGCAAAAGCACTGCAATAAATCAGAGGAAACTCCTCCTCAGTGCTGATCAAAGAATACCTCATCAAAATGATAATATTCTTTTTAAAAAGCCACTTAGGCTTGGGCATGAGTTAGATTTGGTAACACGTAGTTTAACAAGCAAACAACACAGTTAACCAGCAGAGCTGATTGCCGTGTGCTCCCAGCTGTCTCACTTAATTCATCTTTAGGGTGATGCTTGCCCTGGTTAAGAAAACACAATATATTCTGTATCTACCAAAGGCCAAAGGGCACACCCAGTCAGTGACAGCTCAGCTGCTGGGTGCCATCTGAGCAGGGTTAGCAGAGCAATGCAGCTAAATGAACCAGAGGAAGAGAACAATAGTCTTACTGCTTGTCAATTGAACTGCTATAGACAACACCCTCTGGCTGATACTTTTGTGTAGCAGAAGACAGGTCTGCACTGAAATCATCATGCTTAAATTCACCTACATCAGGAATATTTTCTTCAGTGATTTCAAAGAGAATTTCTAAACGGAAAATTTTTATGGAGAGAAACAAAGGTCACTTCTGCTGGCAAAGTCTATTTATGTTATTCATGGAGTCATAAATAGCAAGTAGCCAGAGAAGGTGAAATGCTGAAACAAGCAAATGTAGAATCATAGAATGGTTTGGGTTAGAAGGAACCTTACAGGGTATCCAGCTCCAAGCCCCCTGCCATATGCTGTCTATTACAACTTATACTTTCTTTTCCAAAAAAGAGCTTGGCTGCTGGAATCCATACACATGGCTACTTGAGGCAAGAAAGGACTCATCCATCCATTTAAAACACTTGGTAGCCACAATGGAGACAGGTGCAAAAATATATAAAGAGTTCTCACCATCACTGACTGGACTGGCCATCTTCATTTCAATCAGCAAGAAATCTCAGTCTGTAACCAAGAAGTGCAACTTGTATTAGTGGACCTGGTGGTATCTGACAGGAGCCTTCTTAAACCTGCCTTAAGTCTTTAGGATATTCTTTGAAAGCAGAGTGTAGAGATTAGAAGTGTATGGTTAGTTTTACTCAAATACAAACCAGACAGAATTAGAGGGTAGAAAGAAACATCAGATAAGAGAAGCACAGAATCTGTAAGGGATCTTCATGGATAGAAAAAATTCCAAGTGAGAAGAGATTCTCAAATTGGCTGAAAAACAACCCAGGAGCCAGTGGAATCCCAGAGTCACAACTGACCACTAAGAAGTGCCTCTTATGTCACATCTTTACCTGCAACAATCGTCAGTACTACAGAAGTCATGTTACTGCATTGGAATAAAAGGACATTGCATGGCAGCTCTTGCTCACATAGACTGACTGGCATAACAGCTGAGTGGCAGCCACATCATCTCATGATCTCCACAACTTCCCAAGAACTCAAGTCAAATGGAAGAATTTATAAAAATATAGCTACAATACAACATGCAGAAAACCCAGAATATTTCCACTGAAGTTAAAAGCAAGCATCAGTGCTGTTAGTCAGTTTAACAGAGTGATGCCAAAACAAGCCATTGCAAAAATCAACTCCTGTATCACCCAGTACAAGAGTAAGGAAATCCTCCCTTTTCTGCTCCAGACAAAAGCACTTTAAAATAAAATTTCAAGTCAAAGAGCTCTTTGAAAGTTATCCAGGTGAATAATCTTTCCATATACTGTTCTCAGGAACATGAATATTAATAGGATTTTGATTTCCTTCTGCAAAGGAAACAGCCTAATTTTTAAATATTCAAGTGCTTAATATAAAAGCACAGCATGACCAAAAGTACAGCGACCAAAAACCCCAAGTAGCAAGTGTTAAAGCCATCTATTTGAGAAACCTTCTGTAGCTCCAATTAACATTTATGAATAAGGAGATTCTTCTTTGGCCTCAGAATACAGATGAAAGCAATAAATAATGTAATCCCAAAGAAGTTATTTCAGTAAAACTTTGACATTAACGCAGCTGTGTGCTGAACATTTCTCATCTCAATGTAGGAATTTCCTAAAATGTGGGCAGTGACAGAAGACTGGTTTATTAACATTTTTGTTCATATCCCATCATCCTTTGCCCAACCCTGTCTCATAATCCATCTGAGGGCATTCAATTCACCACCTGCTACAAAAGTGAGACCAGTACTTAACCTCAGAAGAACTGATCAAGGACAGGGATTAAAGGCTGTGATGGCTGATATAGTGATTAGGAGATAACAAAACATGAAGGTTAAGCAGAATGATAGAGAAGTGAAGAACTGAGAACTACATCAGCTTAATGGAAAGCATTTCTATATGCTATGGTGTGGAGCTGAACCAGTTAGTTAAGGGGTTGCTACATTTATGGAATCTATTAGCCATGAGCAGTCTAAAATTGATAATTACCAGTTGTGGCTCTGAAGCTGGTTATGAGGAAGGTGGAATGGACTTCAACAATAGAGATGGAAAAATGCTGCAAAGGTCTGCCTTCTTTCCAGTGGCGAATGCAGCTGGGGAGCGGAGTTGCCTCTGTTTTACAGCAGAGTGCAGAGGGATGGCAGCTTCAGGCCATGCAGAAGGCTCATACGGTTGGCTACTGCAGCCCTCCTTTCCCCTGGAGAGTGAAGTTCTAGTAAATAGCCATTATAAGGCCTATGTTCAGTTACTGGATAAAGTCAGTCCAGTAATGGGTCTCACATATACCAAAGGACCCTTTCAGAGCAATTGTGAAGGAATTAGTCCTGCTGTAGTAAATAACAGGATGAAAAGGTGCAATCCACAGAACTTAAACACGCAACTTTGCAAATCTCCTTTTTATTGCGTGGTATATAAATTTTAGACGAGTTCCTAGTTCACATGGTTGTGAAAAGCAGATGTGAACCAAGTTAAACCCATGCAGCATCTTCCCAAGTCTGCAGACCATGCTAATATCTCATAGCTTTGCCAACTACAGATGAACAAGACTTACAGACTTCACTGCCACCAGTCTCATGAGCAACAGATGTGTGGTTTGTTTATGTGAAAAAATTTATTCAAAGTGCTGTTACATAAAGAGGTGGGGAGTGAACTGTAATTATTCACCAGAATACCACTGCAGAAGTCTAAGACTTTTCACCCAGAGAGAAGTTTAAAGATGAAAGAGAAGGTGTCAGCCTCTATAGCTTTAGGAGTTTCCTATGAAGAGACAGCCCTGAAACAGGTTCCAGCAACAGCTCCCCCTCAAACATCCCAGACTTTCTTCCAGTAGCTGCACTGAGAGTCTTACCCCATACAATAGCAATGAACATTTCTGCTCAAGGACAAGTCTGTACTGAAAGCATAACAGCAGTTTTACATTACAGTGTTTTTCCTCAGGAAGATAAATACAGTCCTTTCAACAAGGAGGAAACATTGATGGTAATCTCCCATTGCTGGCTACAGGATGGATTGGGAGCAGAATAGGAAATGACCCACAACAAAAAGCCAGGCTCTACCATGTGGCCATTGAAGTGTTCAGTACAAGACAGCTCCTCCTTTAAAAGGGATGCTGGCAACTTCACTACCCAAAGTCAGTTACGTTGGGGAAATGGTGAAAAGCGGAAATGTTTGTTTTTCTGTTATGCCACAACAAACAAAAGCCTACATGCTGTTTATCACACTGAGATTTTGTTCCATGCTACAAATTTACCTGTCAAGACAGAGTGCAACCTTACTCAAGGAGTGTTACATACATACTGTACTCCTTCTAGTGATCTCACACCTGAGTATATTCATATCCCAACAGCTGAAAGGGCCACCAGTACTTACAGGTGCTTTTTAACTAATCAGTAGCTCACCGTGCTCGGTAGCTTCTGTATTCATTGTTTCTACATCTGCAGCATCACGCATCTCTTCATCCTCATCATCTTCATCTTCTTCACCATGTAGTTCTTTTGCAATGAGCTGCCTTGCCAGTTTGATGTTTCTTCCTTCATTGTAGTGCATTTTTCTCTTCATTTCAAACTGTTTCTTTTTCTCTGTGGGCAAACAAATGAAAACAGTTCCTTTCCTTAAAAAAGAAAATTAACATATCTTCTTCAAAGAGGATCTATCTCACCGAATAAAAATTATTGTCTTCAAGCAGTGGAATGTTCTTTTAAAATGAGTCTGACTTACAAAAAGGATAGTAATTGGAATCTCATAAGCACTTTTATAAGAACCTGTCTGCAACTAAGAGCAAGTCTGAACCATGAGAAGCATCTGGTAAAAGTACACAAAACTCCAAAGTTTCACAAGCCTTGTTTCTAAGTAAACTCAAGGACAAATTGAGACACACTGCTGGGATAGAAGATGAACTTTTGCAGATGTGTGGTTTGACTCCTGGCTAGCCACCAAAGGTCAGTTATGATAGATATATTTACCACATGTAGAAGAAAATATTTTCCACTTTCCCCATGGCCTGAAGCCAGCTCTGCTCCATATATTAAACATCAGCATATCCAGCAGTAATGTATTATAACTCAAGTAAATTTTGCTTACTGCCAGCCCCAATGCTTTGTTCTTTTCCTACCTTTAGTATAGCAAGGTTTCACACTCAAAGTTAAAGCCAGGAAATTTGAGAAGCACCAGTAAGATAATACAAGCCTGAAACCTTATAAGTATTGCTGTTTCACTGTTCCCTGAAAACATTCTAGTCCAAGTTAACATGAAACAACATCTCTGTTAAAGATGCTATTTGTTTGGAATAACTGTAGACTTCCTAGTGCATTCATCTACCAGTTGCTTTGAGAACAACAGAAATATAATCAGTACATTTGCAAGCAATTAGCAGCATTTTATTTGTAGTTGTACTCATTTAATTACATCTACCTGAAATATGTTCAATTTAAGAACTATTCCTTCAACCCCAAACCAGAAGTTCTTATTTGAGGTGATTTAGCAGGAATTCCCATACCTTAATTTTGTATACAGGGAGGCAGCCAACAACAGCAAATTCCTATTTATATGCAGATCCTAAACCAAACATTCTGACTAGAAACAAGCAGTGTATTTGTTCAAACACTATTTATCTTTATTTTCAAATCACAACATTTTTCTGATAGTACTTCTTCTTTGCAAATATTTCTTACAGAAAACCTGAAAATATTTTTAGGAAAAGAGTCTAAACAAAAGAAAGAAAACAACTTATGCCTACCCCGTTCTTCAGGTGTTAATTCTTCATCCTCATCCTCCTCCTCACTGCTTTCTTCTTGCCTTGCTATAATCTTGGGTCCTCTACCTTCAGCTGCAGCTGCCAGTCTGCATAAATCATGCAATACAAAATGCTGAAACAGCAAGTTTTTCACTATTTAAAATACATGACATTTCAGAATACTCACACAAGCAGCTTTGTTCATTATTTTTGCCATATTTGTATGTAGTAACAACGTGCAAGAGGTTTGAATTACCAGTAGCACTACCAAACACTGAAAACCACTTAATCTGACAACAGCAAAAATGCAGCTTCTAGAGAAACCAGCAACAGCTTTCCGAAAAGAAGAGCAGATTATCTTCACATTTAGTCAGTTTTTATTATTACAATACTTACTTTTTACTCAACACATCTGCTCTTAAGGGCTCACATTCTGAATCACTCACTGGATCCTCATCATCTTCTCCTCTCATGCTTGGAAGGCAAACAAAAAGTAGTCTCTTTTAGTAATTTGCTTGACTTTGTAGTTTGCTCAAGAAAACAGTCAAAACCTTACAACACTCAATTAAAAGATTCCTTTAATGCTTTAAAAGCTTTCCATTAAATATTGATATGACATTATATTCTAGTACTGAAAAAAAATTAAATCACTAGAAGTCAGACCTATTTATTCTATTCAAAGGCTACAGCTTGCCTCTAAACTTTGTCCTTTCAGACTGTTCTCCTTATTTAGAAGCCTTGTAGATCTGAGTATCTTGCACACACCCAGCAGGCCTGCACAGTAATACTACATCACCCACAAAGTAAATTTGGCTCTAAACCCACAATTCCACCTGGCAGCACACAGACCAACACTTGAGCAAGCATACCTGTGGTAGGGAGTACTTGGCTCATCAATTTTCATCAAGCCATAATCTTTGCCTGCAGGGTGGTATGTAGCTATGATGTTCATTTCATCCCACTTCTGGGATTTTTTACTGAAATATGAAAAGAAAATTTTCTTATATTCTAAAACAATTAGTTCTGCTTTACCAGAGAAGGAATTTTTAAAACATCATCTGATCTCTACTACATACTAAGCACAAAAATATTGTTATGACACACAGACGTGTTCAAAGTATGACTTAAATACTGCTCTGTACATACTTAAGTCATAACAAATTATCAGTGCAAAGTCACAATAGCTAAACAAACTCAATTATCTATAAACATATTCTTATTAATATAATTCAGAGACTCCTCATCTAGTTCAATGACTATCTTGTGAACTCTGATTTTAGAGTAACTTGTAAAAAATGAATTCTTCTCCTTATTACAACCCACAAGACTTCAACAAAACCCAATACCTTTGAGTTCACCTCTGCTGAAGGAGCTAGAATAATTATTAGCAAAACTGTTACATAAACAGTAGCTACCAACAAATCCCCTCCTGCAGTGAAATAAGTAGCATAGAACAAGCTGATTATTAATACTGCTTTTGTCGTCCTAAATTGGAATAATAAGCCAAGTGATTCACTGCTATAATTAAGCCGAGGGAGTTTCACATTTTATACAGACAAGTACCAGTGATGCTACATTATCTAGAATTTTCTTAGTCAACCAGAAAATGTACCACTTTATGTATATTTGAAGAAACTAAAGCTCACCCACACTGACTGCTCACTGACAAAATATATAAGCCACAAGAAAAGCAATTGCCTTGTGGCCAGAGAAAGAGCCCTCCCTACCCTGATCTAAAAGCCAGAAAAAATGTTTAATCAACACAAACCACCATGTTACACATTTTCCCTAAAAAGGTCACTGCAAACTTCATATAAGGTGGTCTTTTCCTTAGATTAAGCCAATAAATTTAATTTCAAAATAATACAAAAATTGGACTAATTAATATATTCTTGTTGTAAGTTATTATTTAAGGAAGCAAACATTACGGGACTTTGTGCGGGTTTTTGTTTGGTTTGGGGTGGTTGTTGTTTGGGGGTGGGAGGGGGCAGTTGGCAGGAAGATTTCCACTGACTGCTCTTGTTCAAACACAGACCGCTCCAATAACAGATCTGAAAGATATATTCAATCTCAGTAACACAAGTGCTCTTAGGCAGAATGATATCTGTAAAAACAAACTTGATAAAGCAAGATTTCAAGCACAAAGTAGATTCTACATTTGCAGGATAACTGCATAATACAATATGGGGAAAAAAAAAATAAAGGGGGAAAAAAAGATGTGGGGGTTGATGCTGAATCCTACATGCCACAGGCTTACACTCCAGAAATTAATAAAAATTGAATGAAGTGAATCCCCCTCAGCACACAGTAGCCAGTGCCAAGGTCTCATGTTTGAGGCTTCAGGTCCATTGAATCATTTTGTGCAAACACAAGGACTGCAGCATAAGCGGACAACACGTGAGTCAGAGCGCGGCCCTGGCAGGGCGGGGAGTCATGAGCTTCGTGATGACAAAGCAAGAGCTCGGCTCCAGGAACGCCACTCATTCAAAACTGCCTGGCTGGGAGTCGAGAAATCCCCAGTTCACCCAGTTTAACACAGCCTGAAGTTCCTCCATGACCAACACGAGATGCTCACTGTGCTGCACAGCGAGGAATTTTACCAGCCAGAGCACTTAGCCAATGGTGCTCAGGGTACACAGCCGCTGTAAAGAGACAGAGCTCAGCTGGCAGGGAAATCCAACAGATGGGAGACATTCCCCTCACATGCCTTGTGCTCGCTTGCCCAGAGCAATCGAGGTTTACAGCCCAGGCTCACAACTCCACCTAATAATAATACTGGCAACCTTGGAACAATCCCTTTGGCATGCACCGTGCTGGAAATCAGACAGCCCACACTGAGCAAGTCAGTGAGTCATAAATAAAAGACTGAACAAGTTTTTAGTGGCTTAGTTTTTCACACTTATTTTTTTAAACTCAGATTCCAACACTAAAAGCCTTGGCTGTGAAACACCTCCAAAACCACAACTTGAAGTTCACCTAGGGGGAAAAAAAGTCATTAGTGGCAAAGAGACAAACATGTCATTTCACCCCTGCTTTTAAAAAGCCCTCGCAGGAGAATGACTAAGTGCTCTGAAAACCCACACCTCCCCTGGTTGTTTCCAATTTTGCATGCTTAGGCATGTCTGAACAGCACAACACGAATGACATGGCTTAGGACCATCAAAGAAAAATGCATCCTGACACCCCTTCAGACAGAGAAATAGGAAATCTAATCTTTCTTAGGAAAATGAGATTTGAAAAATCTCATAAGTGCTCATTTGTATGTTCTCACATCTTTAATAATATACAATAACTTCATTTGACATCACACCAGGTGGTGTGGACAGGCAAGAAGTTTCAGCAGCAGTAACAGCCAAGGAACACCTCTCACACCTCCCTTGCTCCTGCCATAGCAGACTCAACTCTTCCAACACAGCTGCTTGTGCACACACACACTTCCACAATTCCTTTGTAAAATATCACATCTATTCACTCACAGGCTCTTGCAGGGGTCTGAAGGCAAAAAATACACTACCCCAGTGTGTATGCCAAGAACACATCTGCCATTAAACCACAACCTCAGCTCTTAGGATGCAGTTCCAGTGGTGTCTCAATCTCTCAAGCTTCCTTCTTGCATTGTATTTTCATGAAGGAAATTTTCCCAACAATGTTACCATCACTAAGAGCAGCACAAGGTCAGTAATGATGCAAGTACATGAGAGCTCTGAACGTGCTTTAAAAGATGACAGCTGACACAATGAGCTCTTTCATCTACAGATATTTATAAAGATCTTCAGACCTGATTTTCAATATTAGAAATAAGCAGAAGAATTAAGAAAACAGATACCTGAATTTATTAACTAATCTTCAATCTCAAAGGAAAATCACAACTGTACTACTTATCATTCTTCTAAAACCAAAATGGTTTTGCTGAAATCAGAAATAACACTGATATATTGATACACTGGCAAACAAAAATAATACCTGTACAGAAACCAGCTTTATATACCCTGTACTGATCTTTCCAGGAAATTTTCTAATGCAGCCTGCCAGGTTTAGCCAAAATCTTTCAACTTGCAAGGCAATTTCAGAATTAATCTGACTTTATTGGCTCGTGTTGGTAAATAGGAAATAGAAGCTGGACTCCAGCCCACTAACTACTTCCCAAGAAATTACTGTGTGCAATAACCAATACACCATACACTCATCAGTTCATACGCCAATTTCTACTCATTTTTCAAGATGGTACAAAAGAAACCGCAGAAAATTAAACACAAGCTACCAACAGCCAGTTGTAATTTATGTCTGCTGTGGTGTTAAACACATCAAGCTACGTATTAGAACAAAAGAAAAGGAAAAGAAAAATCACATTTGTGTAACATACTGCTACTTACACTCACCTATTTCAAAAACATCATCTCATTCATTCAGTTGACTTTTTTCTCTGGAAAGCAGGAGCAGCTAACACAAGTAACACTGCAATCCAAAAGCTCTTCTTTCTTACCTTGCTGACTTTAGACTACATTCATGACTTAACTCAGCAAAGATGAAAGGAGTATTACCATAATAATAAAAAAAAAGACCAGCATGACCATGTCGTTTTATCATTACTTCTCTCCTTGCAATACTGAATAAGGTGCAAAACAAAGAAAACTGTCTAAAGCAAATTTTTAAACACTCAGTTCAGGTCAAACCTTGCTCATCATAACTTGATGGAGAATCAGAGCAACGGCAGGCAGCACATGCTGGGTGCTCCAGGAAAAGTGCAGGATTCTTAACCATCAAGGACAGGTGCTGGCCAGCTGAAGACCACTTCTGGCATATCTGGACTAACTAGGCATGTTACAATTAAACCAAGATTTTCATGTCATTCAAATAACAAACCACAAGGCTGTGCGCATTCTCAAGAGTGAGATTTTTAGATAGCTCCTGCCCAACCGAGAATATATCTTGATGATGTTTCAGCCCGGGAGAGGTCCCCTCTCCAGGGACATGCCTTTGATTACAAGAAATGAGCTGCCTATGAGAAGGCTGAGAATAAATCAAGCGCATTTCCCAAACTGTGAACTATCCTCGTAGCATGGGTAAACCCTTTGTGAGCTGCCACACTTAGCAGGTGACAGCCACTCCTCGGCGGGAGCCAGGGCGAGAGCTCCCGCCGGCCCCATGCGAGCAGCGCTCCCCGCCCCCGCTCAGGTGCACGGCCGGCACCCCCGGCTGCCGGCGGAGCTCCGGCCCGGCAGAGCTGCCACTGCCGGCTCCCGGCGGAGCTCCGGCCCGGCAGGAGCTGCCACTGCCGGGTCCCCAGCGCCGAGCGGAGCCGAGCTCCGGGCCCGCCGCCGCACGGGGGGCACGGCACGGACCCCCGGGCAGCAGCATCCCCCGGGCACGGGGCGCAGCAGCAGCCCCGGCTGGAGACGCCGCCGGGCTGATGCCGCCCCGCGGGCCCCTCGAAGGAGCGGGACGGCCGGAGGGAGGCCCTGCGGGGACCCGCCGCCGCCCACCACCACCGGGGCCTCACCCTTGCTCGTCCTCGTCGCAGGCCTGGCTGGGCTGTCGCGCCCCCACGGCCCCTCCCGACGAAGCCTTGCTGCCGCTCTTCTTCAGGATGCCCTTGATGGGCCCCCGCCTCGTCGCCGAGGCGTCCGGTACCGACGGCTCCTCCATGGCCGCGCCGCCCGCCCGGCTCCGCCGCCGCCGCCGCCCCGGCCGGGCCC
>NW_024369707.1:549687-586421 GCF_014805655.1 Passer montanus
GCGCCCGCGCCCCCTGGCGGCCGGCGGACCGACCGCCCCCTGCTGCAGTGCGCATGCGCGACCGCCAGGGGGCGCTCTGCGCGCGCGGGGAGCACGGACAGAGGGACACGGGGACAGAGGGACACGGGGACAGAGGGGCAAAGGGACAGAGGGACACGGGGACACAGGGACACGGGGACAGAGGGACACACGGACAGAGGGACAGAGGGACAGGGGCAGAGGGACACACGGACAGGGACAGAGGGACACGGGGACACAGGGACAGAGGGACACGGGGATACAGGGACAGAGGGACACGGACACACGGACACAGGGACAGAAGGACACACGGACATGGCAGGGACATGGACACAGACGTACGGACACGGGGACACAGTGACACAGGGGGACACAGGCACAGAGATACAGGGACACACGGACAGAGGGACACGGGGACAGAGGGAGCAGGGGACAGAGGGACCCGGGGACAGAGGGATACAGGGACACACGGACACAGGGACAGGGACAGAGAGACACACGGACACAAGGATAGAGGGACACACGGACACAGGGATAGAGGGACACACGGACATGGCAGTGACACAGGGGGACACAGGCACAGAGATACAGGGACACACAGGCACACGGACACAGAATCACGGAATCGGTCAGGTCAGAGGGGGTCACACTGCACAGGGTTGTGTCCAGATTGTTCTTGAATATGTCCAGTGATGAAACTTCACAGCCTCTCTGGGCAATCTGTTCTAGCGCTCCATCACCCGCACAGTGAAGAAATTCTTCCTCATATTCAGGTGAAATTTCCTGTGCACCAGTTGCTGCCTATTGCCTCAGTAGTGGCTGGCACTACGGAGAAGAGCCTGGCTCCATCTCTTGGCATCTCCCGTTCAGATCCATACCTGCTTTGATGAGGACACACGGACACAGAGGTTGCCGTGTGCTGCCCTGGGGGTGTCTGCACATCCCTGGAGCTCTTGGGGCTGCGTGGGGCCTGTGCCTATTTGGCACTCCCAGCCCCTCGAGGGTGTCCCACGCGTGTGCTGTGGCGCTGGGGACACGGCTGGCACGTGGCAGGGCAGGCTGCAGCTGTGTTGCCATGTCCCCGAGCTCTCTGTGCTGCCATGGGGAGATGCCCCTGGCACAACGTGCTTGCCAGAGCAGCCCGGGATTGTCACGGTCTCTGTGGTACAATGAAGGAAGCAGCGTGGTCTCAGAGGGCCCAGTGCAGGGGTTTGTCTCTGAGTGAAACATTTCCATTTCTCAGCCATGCCTGGAGATCCCAGTTTCCAGCCAGATCCAGGGGCAGTGCCTGTCCTGCCCATGGAGCTGCAGGTTCCCACCCCTAGGGCTCAGTGTCCCATGCCACTGTCCCTTGCATCACACAGAATGAGGGCTACAGCAGCACCATCCATGTGAGAAGGAAAATAGGAACCCGATGAAGCAGTGATGAAATGATTACACCCAGAATCTGACACACTTGGGAACAGCTGTGCAGTTGTTTGTGTCCTGGCACGTCCATCATCCTTACAGCCTGAAAAATCGGGTGGAGTGTTTAATTCTGTGTCACAGGAACTGTGGCATTAGGATTTGAAAGTTTAAAGGATAATGACTTAAACATGGCAGTTGTTTCTGGTCCCTCCCATCCTGGCCTCCTCTGACTGGTAAAGATTAGTGACATACTGGTTTCCTGCTCAGCTCCTGTTGCTCTCCCAGGGCAAGAAAGTGCTCTGCAGCACACCCACACCACCAGGGTCCCATCAAAACAAGTGTAGAATGTTTCCTGCAGATTTACAGCATTCTACATCCATGTCATTATTTCTTCATGTCAGTAAAAGCAGCAGGAGATGGGGGTCACTGTCAGCCAAAGCCACAACACAAATTTGCTGGCAGGACTCAGACGATGGGAGGTGCCCATCCATCCAGCCCTGGAGAGCTGGAAAGAGCTCCAGGCTCCTAGAACAACCCATTTCCCTTCAGCCGTGGTTGTTATGTTCACTGCAACCCTGCTGTGGTGGTGCTGCTGCCCCAGAGGAGGGGCAGGCCCCACACACCGAGCCCTCAGCCTGCTGGCAAAAGCTGTGCATCTGGGAAGGTACAAAAGGCCCGAAGCAGGAATTTTTATTTCATTTTTAATGAGTTGCATGAATGCTATTCAAGCAGAGTTGTCGTGGTGCCTGCTGAACACCTGCCAGGGCAGATGCAGCGCCAGCGGGCACTCGGCACGTGCAGCAGCAGCGGGCAGGATGTCAGGCACAGCCTGCTGGCTCCTGGTGTTCAGGGAAAAGCCTCCGGAAGACAGAACAAGGGAGCAGCCCCATCTCTTTATGTCTGCTTACAAGTACAGTCAGAGCTGGCCCCTTGGGAGGGCAGGACCAGTTTCATCAGAGGCAAGAGAAGGACACATGTAGACATTGGGGAGGGAGTGATGCTGAATCTCTGGATATTTTAGATTTAAAATACAAAGGGCAAGGTCTGATTTCTAGCAAGAAGGTCTGCTGACTTAGCAGCAACACATGCCTACAGACCTGCTCGGGAACACTTTCAAGACCCCAGCCTCAGTTCCCAGGCTGCAGGACTGACCCACCATGTCTGGATGTTGCTGCTGCTAAGGCAGTGCTCAGTGTAGTTCAGACACTGCAGATTCCTGGCAGGCCCGGAGAATCAAGACAAAATTTGGAAACAAACATGGGGCTGTGTGATGAACGATTTTTCCCCAGGACTAATACTTGCACATCACAACTCATACCCCTTCCCATCCACATACTGAGGGCTCACAGCAGCAGCAGAGTTTCAGATCTGCATTTCAGGGTTTCTTTCTTTCACCCACTAGCACTGACTCAGTCAGTTATGCTGCAGCAGTCAGAGCAAGACAAAAGGAGGGGGAAGAGCAATTTGGGAAATGACAGCAAGGAGTACCTCTGGGCTGGCAAACTACTGTTAGCAAAGAGGAAACTACTCTTATTAAATTTCTCGGGTACACAGAGAAATTCTAATGGACAATAAAGCAAGCAACAAAGTTTCTCTCTGGTCTGGTGCTGTGTCACTGCGTGCCAGGAGTTACATCTCAGCAGGGCAGTTGGCTTGGTCAGTGGGTATCATCTTCTCAGTGTCGATCTTGTAGGACTGGAGAACACTCTTCAGGTTCTCCACGGTTTCTGGGTGCATGTCAGGAGCTCTTGACAGAATCCAGGCATAGTCCATGTGGAAGAGCCAGAGGATGTTAGTGCAGGAGTAAACCAGGGAGTAATTTTCGTAGTCAGTGGAGATGACCCAGTAAGGAGCAGCAGGCATGACTAAGAGAGAGGAGGGCACCATGATTGCCATGTGTAACCAGCTCTGGACAGCCCTGCAGCACCACAGCCACAGTTCCTGGGACTGTTCCCACTTTGGCTGCTGCTTACTTGTGGTCAGTACAGGCAGCTACAATTTATAAAAGCCTACCAGGACTCCTTGTTCTGCCCAGAGGAACTTGGGAAAGACACAAAGCCCCGACTATGAAGGTCTTTGTGGAAAGTTAGCGCTATGACCTGAACAGCTCTCCCAGGCTCACGAGAGCCAGCCCAGCCTCACCAGTGTGAGGGTGCTGTCTGCCAGGAAGGAGCTGTAGTGCTGGGAGCTGACACTGGTGATAGGAGGAGCACAAACCACCACCCACTGCCATGGGGAGCCCTGGCTCGGGGAGCCAGCTGAGCCCAGAGCTGCTCTCTGGGGCTCACACCCGGTGAAGGTGGCTGGGGCTGCACATGCTGCAGGTGAAAGGGCTGCCAGTGATGCATAGCAGCACAGAATGAAGTCTGGCTGTGCTCATGGAACAGTCGTTGTACTTCCTTTGCAACTACCCCGCCTCCACCCATTTCTCCAAATAATCCCTCTGCAAAAGAAAAGGTGTGAGGGAGCAGAACAGAACATGATCCAAGGGGACACTGCAGCTCACTTTCCAGCATTGCTGCAGACAGAGGAAAATGCTGTGCAAAGTGGCACAGCACCTCAGCAGGCCCCTGTGGAGTGTTAGAGTGACAAGGGAAGGAATAAGCTAACAAAACCATATTATTAATGGTTATTAAAAGCCACTTGTACGTAGAGGCAGCGTGGGCAAGTAGCTGTGCCATAGTGTGCAGAGAAACAAGCTTATTCTAGGCTCCTGCAGCACTGTGGGGCTGCCTCTCCCACCTCCCCACCTCCCTGTCCCCATCTGTGAAATGACCTGGAGGGATGGCAAGGCTGCTGATCTTTTTCGCTTTGAGACCAGCTGGTGAAGAGTTCTCCACCACTGAGGGGGCTGTTGCTGTAAATGGCATAGCAGTGTCACCAAGACACTGCCAGCTGGTCACAGAATCTATTTTAGCCCTTTGCTGCTGTGCTGAAGTCACAGGGGGAGCTCCAACCCGTGCTTGGCAGTTTCTGACCCCTGGTGCCATGGCCCCATGCTCAGAGCACAGCCCTGCTGTGAAAGCCAGGAGCAGTCCCAGCACATATTTACACCAGTTAAAGCCGGGAGCAGTCCCAGCACACGCTTACACCAGTTAAAGCCAGGAGCAGTCCCAGCACACACACCAGTTAAAGCTGGGAGCAGTCCCAGCACACACTTACACCAGTTAAAGCTGGGAGCAGTCCCAGCACACACTTACACCAGTTAAAGCTGGGAGCAGTCCCAGTACACACTTACACCAGTTAAAGCCGGGAGCAGTCCCAGCACACACTTACACCAGTTAAAGCGGACGCCCAGCTTGGCTGGCTGCTTTACATCCATGTGCATGAGTTCTCCTTCAGCTTCATTGATCTTGCCATTGGCACTAAGGGGAGAATGACAAAGGTGAGAAATAAAATCATGAAAATGGGAGATCTCTTTTTTCTTACTTCTTACTTCCACTAAATCATCCCTCCTGACACAACGACCTGCCAAGAGGTGGCTGAAACAGGTACTAGTGAACCCCAGCATCCCTGAGGATGTTTTCAGCAGCACTCGGGGCACAGCAGGTGCTGGGCCAGGTGCAGATGGGTAGATGGTGTCTAGCATCCCAGGCTGCCTCTCTCCAAGTGTCCCTGCCAGCAGGGTGTCCTTTTGTTCCAGGGTGACAATGACAGAGAGGAAGGAGAGCAAGACCGCTCTGCCGTGCGTGAGAGGAACCCATCATGGGAGGATGGGAGGATCCCATCCATGATCTTGGATGTGCCAGGGAGCAGCTTAGCTCCTGGTAGTTGTGGAAGGCACGTGTTCACTTCTGTTTAATCACCTGTGCTTTTTCCAGGTCACTGCCCATTCCTCCTCCCACAAATTACCTGTACCTGTGTGGTGAGCCAGGGTTTCTTTGGCTGCTTGTTCAGAGCACTGCCCTGCTGGCAGCAAGCCCTAAGACTTGAGCTGCCCTTCCATAACAGCACTTTTGCACGGATGCCTCAAGACCTGCATGCTGCCTATCAGGTAGGAAAGTTTCACACTTCCCTGTAAAACAGGGACAGCAAAGGAGGCAGAAGTGAATGCTGCCAGCAGCAGAGGTCAAGGGGCTGATGCTGGAGCCATGCACACCCAAAATATCCCTATAATATTTCAGGGTCCTGAGCTGCTGCAGTAGTGACAGCAATGGCTGGATGAATCTCACCCAGGCACAAATGAATGTCCAGCTGTTTGCCAGGCACAGCCCGAGCAGTGGAGCTGCTGAGACAGTGCTGGGCACTCTGTGAACGGCAGGGATGCTGCTCTGCCCCGGACACAAGGGATGTGTTCCTGGGCTGCTGCTATTGTGAGCCAGAACAAAGTCCCCATGCCATGCCAGGAGCACAGGGGACAGCGCTGCGTTCGCTGCCTGCTCCCTCTCATCCATTCAGCCCCTCACAGCAGCAGCCCACAGCAGCACAGGCTGGTGATGGAAACAGATGAATTAACACTGGCATCTTTCCGTGTAAAAATCCAGGAGGACTCAGGATAATTACAAACTATCTTAATTCCCTGATAGAGGGAAAAACATTCACTTCACCACTGATTCAAACTGACAATGATTTCCGATCCCCTTGCACAGCAGTTACTACCTGTGCAAGGTAAATGCTCCAAAAACAGGCTGACAAATATTTAAGTAAAAATTACTTATGTGCTTCACTTTCCCTGCCACTGTTCCTTGTGTCTCTTTACTCTGGAGCAGAGAGGAACACAGGGCACAGGCACTTCTGGGTACACAGGGGCACAAGGTAATGTTATGCCATCCCATAACCAGCCCCATGACCCCCCCAGAACAGGACCCAGGGCACCCAGCTTCTCAGCCATCTCTGGGGCTGACAAGCCAGTCAGAGGGGAGATCCAGGCTATTTTATACTGAGGTCATCATGTACATTTTATCTATTTTCTTATCACTCACCTTGGACAATGAGACAGAGACCTGGGGATCCTCAGGTCACCGGCAGGAATCAGAGACCCATATCTCTCAGAAGAGCTACTGCAACCACAGGCTGCCTCCCCCAGCACCCTCAGCCCCAGACACAGGCAATTTAGAGAAAAATTAACACCAAGGACAGCAAGAGAGGTGACAGCAGTGCCACCGCCACAGTGAGGACATGGCCTGAACACAAACACTTACAGCATCTCCTTGTTGATCACCTTGAACTTCCCGTTCTCCTTCAAGGAGTAATTTGCCTGGACGCAGCTTCCTTTCTCAAAAGTTGAGGGCAGCTTCTCTATCTCGTACCATTTCCCCAAATACTGACAGAAGAAAGTTTAAAGATGTTTTTAACATGAGTGACTGAAGCAGAGCAGCCTGGCTCCTTTGTCAGCACAGTTTTTGCCCCTCAGTGGCTGGGATTGAGGGGGAGCAGAGCTGCAGACCCACACTGGCAGCTGTGGCACAAGGTGTGACCAGAGCTGCCACCACCCCCTGCACCCAGGCAGTTTGCTGTCAGTCCCATGCCCACTTAGCCTAACTAGCTACAGATTTTTAGGAAACTTTTCACACCTTGTTGATGTCGAATTCTTCTTGAACTGATGGATCTGGGCATGGTCCCATATGAAACATCTGGCCTTTGCCAATGCTGAAGAGGCTGAGCAGGACCGAGAGCCGCGCTGCTGTGCCCAGCATGGCTGCACTGGGATGCAGGTGGGAACTGGACCTGGGCAGAAGGAAAACAGCTCAGCTGGGGCCTCCCTGGAGCAGAGCTTTGTGTGAAATGCAGCACGAGGGATGGGACATGCAGCAAGGCACCTCAGGGGCACAGCAAGGAGGAAAGAATCATTAGAAGAGTGCCAAAGAAGTCCCAAGCCCAAGACAGCCTTAAGCCCTGCCTGTGCTCAGGCTGTGCCCAGCAGCTGCATGAAAAGCCAGGTAATGCCTGGTGAGAACACTTGTACTCATCACCCACACCTGACACCTCGCAAGATGCAGGGGAGATAAATGTCCAAGGACCCACAGGAGCATCATTGTTTGTCCAAAGAAGAGGCAAGGGGAAATGCAGGATGCTTGCTTTGAAATGGTGGAGCACAAAGAACATATTCCAGAGCCAGCGGAGAGCTGGGGCCCTGAGACATGGATGTGAGCTCTGTACACCTGCAGCATACACCTGCATGGCAGGAGGGATACCTCAGGTAAGCCAGGACTGCCTGACACTGCAAAAGGGTGGGAGGAACCATACAGCTGCCTCTGGAGGGGTCTTTGTGTGCCAGGATATACACAGCACTGCAAGATGGGGAAGTTGGTACAGATTCAAATCAGCACCAAATACAACAGGAACAGACCCCCAAAAGCATGGGGTGAGGAGGGAAAGGACAGGTTTTCCTGCAGAGCAGAAGCAGGAGCTGTGCTGCTCACACCCAAACAGTCACTGGAGGCAGGATGCTGCCCACATGCTTTGGGCTCTGCTTGGGGCAGGTTGGCGTGCACAGACCCTGCAGCACTGGGCTGCTCTGCCTCCCTGGCTGGAAACTCCTGCACAGCAGCAGCAGTAACATTTTCCCCAAGTTCAGAAGAAAAGCCCAGTCTGTCTACAGCTGCAGGCACAGGCTCTGCTGCAGACAGACAGTTCCCATTTTGAATCTCCCAATTCAGACATACCTTGGTGGACGAGGCGCAGTGATGCTCCGCGGAGGACCAGGAACAGCTCTGTGGTGAGCTCTCTGCTTCTCTTTATAAGTGTGCTGGGATCATCATTATTCAGCTCTGGCACAAGCCACTCCCTGGTTCTCAACGTGTTTAGGTTTTTTGGCAGGCCAGTCAGCTGCCTTGGATCTGCAGCTGGTAGGAAGCTGGAGATGGGCTGCAACTTGGCTGCTCACCCAGGCAAACAAAGGCAGCCCACGTGTCTGGGTATCGCCTGCAGCTGCAGAGCTCTCTGCCTTGCAGCCACTCTCTAAAGCCTCAGGCCTGGGTGCAAAAGGCAGGGGAAGGAGAGAAATGCCACAGCCTTTGAGAGGGGCTGGGGACATCAGCAGCTCCCATCCAGCACTCTGGTCCAGCAGCAGCCATGGCCATGCTCCAAGGGGGACATACAGCCTCCTCTGCTTCGTACTTGATGAGCCCTGGAGACCCTCTAGGCCACTGCAATGTCCTTGTCCCCATCACAGTCACTTGGTGTGAGTACACGAGGAGCGTGAAGCAGCGGGATACATCACAGGTTTGTCTGAGGAGATGTAAGGCCTTTCAGCATTTTTCTTCTAGAGTTTTAAATCCTATTACAAGGAAAGATGCTGGTGCAATTAATTCCCTGCTGACCTGGCACTTTTTCCAACAGGTGCCCAGCAAATGCCTTTGACAGCAGAGCATCCATCTGTGAAGGCAGTCAGTCCCAAGAGTTATACAAGAAGAGTTGAGTAATTGACAGGAAGCTCTGTATTTAATTACATTTTAATCTAATCTCTGTTGAGACTTTCTCCAGGTGTGTTTTTACATGCTGCCCTGCATGCCTTACTCACACATGCACACACGCACACGAGCTCCTGACTGCCCAAATGCCACCCCAAGAGCCACAGACAGCTCAGTCCTGTCCCCTTCTGGGGCCGAGGTGTGCCCTGAAACACAGCACAGCCAAGGTGTGTCCTAGGACCTCAGCCACCACCAGAGCTGTGCTTGGCTCATCCAGCAGCACCAGCTGGGGCTGAATGGCCCAGGGGAGCACTCAGTCCATGGTCTGGCACAGGGCAGAGGAGCATGCAGGACTCTCCCTGCCTCCATACAGCTCGTTAGTGCTTTGGCAGTCACCCATGTCCCTGATGGGGCTGCTCTGGCTGCCCATGTCAAAGAGATGTCCTGCAGACTTTCTGCAAGCCCCACATTCACCTGCACCTCTTGCAATACAAACAGGTTAGAAGTCAGGAAATCCCTGCACAGACCCTGACCTGAATGGTACCAGTGCTGCCACACTGCAGTGCACTGCTGGGATTCTCCACGCACTGCACAACAGCAAGCAGTTTTTCTCCTGAGCTCAGCTGCTCACATCCTGCAGAGCAATCAGAGGAGAAAGTCCTGCAAAAGGGCCAGCTTGGCCACAGTGGAACATTGGCATGTGGAGGTGTGTCTGTGTGCTTATCCACATCAGCACATGGAGCATTCTCCTATGGGATGGAGTGAGGACTCCTTGGCTGTGGGTGCAGCAATGTGCCCTTGGGTGGAATGGCTCTGAGGAAGCCTTTTACACTGCTGCAGCACGAGGGGCTCCTGCTTGCCCTGGCCTACAGGCGCTGCCCACTACCCAAGGGCTGCCCTGCAGTGCCAGCCCTGCCAGGGACATGACTGGGCTGGGCACTACCATTTTGGCTCCTGGCACTCTGCAGCCACAGTCACACCAGAGCATCAGGGTATTCAGCCAGCCGTGCTCCATGCAACTCCTGCTGCAGGAGTGTGCAGGAGAGGCCATGGCCAGGATGCTGAGGAGTCAGGAGCCAGCAGGAGCTGACACTCCTTGAGCCCCACTGAGAGAGGAGATGACAGGTGGGGTGGGTTTGGCTGTAACCATCACCCCCATGCAGCCAGCACCAACACTGGAAGAAAACCCATCTTTGCAGGAAATCCCATGTCCAGCCAAAGGCAGCACCCTCAGAAGTGCAGGAGCTGCAGTGGAGCCCCATTTCTGCACTGGCACTGCCAGCCAAGGAGCACCCCATGGGTGCCAAGGCACTGCACAGCTTGAAGCACAGATGATGAGAGCTGGCAGCCGAGCTTGCTGCCACTGCTGGGACATCTCCACACAAGCACTGGCTGTGCCTTCCCCAGGGGCACATTTCTGCACTCTGGCTGGCCACAGAAGGAAGCACCCAGGTATCTGCTGCTCATCTCTTGGAGAGGAGCAGGTTTGGGATGCTGCAGCAGAGTCCCTGCTTGGGGCCAGCTGGCCAGGACATGTTCAGTGGCCACCTCAGGACCCTCCTGTCATTCCATCTCCAGCACCACCAGCACCACTCTCCTGCACAGACCAGAGCCTGCTCCATGTCCCACCTGTCATTAGCCCACAGCCGGAGTCTGCTCTGAGCCACTCCAGAGCAAGGGCTCGGGGAAAAGCAAAACCCTATAATTGCACCTAATTGTGGGGTGGGAGCAGTCATCTCCACCTGGTAAGCAGTTTGTACCCTGCAGCAGAGGAGGGGCCGCACATCAAAGGGCAGGAAGCTGGAGCAGGGGAGGGAGGGCAGGAAGGAGGAAAGCTGTGGAGAAACCAGGGCAAGGAGGGGGGCACCAGACACGCTCGGAATGCCTCATGCAAGAATGAAACCTGCCCCACATTTCTGGGTAATGAGGCAGCTGCAGGGCAGGCTGCAGGGCTGGGGCACAGCACAGCACAGCACAGCACAGGACAGCACAGGACAGGACAGGACAGCACAGCACAGCACAGGACAGCACAGCACAGCACAGCACAGGACAGCACAGCACAGCACAGCACAGCACAGCACAGGACAGCACAGGACAGCACAGCACAGCACAGGACAGTGAGGTGCCAGGGGGGCTGCAGGAGCAAGGGGCAGCGCTGCCTGCAGGGCAGGGGGCTGTGAGTGGGCGTGGGCAGGAGGGGGTGCAGAGCACACACGGGCTGGGGTGACATGAGCCACACAGCACGTCCAGGGGTGAGGGGACAGCGTTTCCAGACAGACTGCATTGGGATACTGGGATGTTCTCACGCTGCCACTGGTCCGTTTAGAGACAAAGCTCATCTGGCTCCAGTGAGACGATGCAACAGCACTGAGTGCTGCCAGCAATGAAAACCCCCTTGTCAGAACATGATAGAAGTGCAGAGGGCTGGGGCAGGGCAGTGCCACTCCACCTGTGACATTGTACCTGCAGCAGACCTGGCCTAGAGCAGGAGTGAGATTGTCCTGCTGCACCCCCAGATATCAGCTCTTGGCACCTGTGAAACAGAGCAGCTTCAGCCAGCCCGGCCTGGTGGGGCCCTGGCTGCCCAGGGAAAGGCTGTCCTACCACACTGGCTCTCCAGCTGGGATTTCAGCACCTGCAGAGAACCAGGATAACCGGGGAGTGCTGGGGGTCCCACCGTGGAGACAACACTGTTTGCAAGGACAGCTCTTCCTTTTGGCCACTACATTTCATGGTTCCTTCCATTTTGTTTTTCTTCCTCCTCTCTGGGAAATGGGGCTTTGTGTTGGCCAACAAGTTGCAACACGTATATAGAAAAAAAAATCAACAAGTAGGAGACAAGACAGAGTAAAGAGAAGCAGGTGGGAATTTTCCTCTGCTTGTAGGAGTGGTAAAAAGTGCTTTGAAATCTGTTTATGCAAAATGGTGTAAAATTTTTAATTACACTTACGACAGCAAAGGAAGTAAACAGACTCTGGATGCATGAACTGGCCTCTGGGATATGGGAACTTGGTCCCATGCAAGTGCACAAAAGATGTTGTGATTCATTTATGTACAATTAGTGAGTATATATACATATATGCACTCACTATATATATATATATACACACATATATATATATAGTGAGTATATATATATGTGATTCATTTATATACAATTAGTGAGTGCAAGTCATCCAATTATGTATTCAAACACAAGAAACCAAAGAGAGAGAATTTAGGATGTTAGAAAACTGAAAAGGGTGCTATTATTTAAGGGACAGCCCCTATCATGCAGGACCAGCAGTGTTTCTGGCTGTGCTGAGGAAGGTTCCTCAACCTAACTGCATTGCTGCCAAGATCCAAATTCCTGCAGAGAGAGAAGCCAAAGGGATAGTCACTCTTCAGAAAGTAGAAAAAACAAAACAGAGAGAAGGAAAACGAGGTCTCTGTATACAGAAATACATTGCAGATCTGCACCAGTGACAAAGCTTTGGCCTGGTGCCATCTCACCCCAGTGGATGTGCTCATCATAAAAACTGGAGTTTAAGCAGTGCCCATAATCCTGGGGTTTTGCTACATTCCAGTGCCCCATATGAAGGCCTGCCTGATTCTGCTAAATAAGGTTAAAAAAGTTTCTCACAGCAGACCCTGGGTAGAGGCAGAGCAGGCATTTGGCCAGGTTTGTCCTCACAGAGAGGAGAGAGGAGTGCACAGCCTCAGGGGGCAGAGCAGGACATCTCCAGTGGATGTAGGAGCAGATCCCATGGGCATTTACCAGACTCCTGTGGGCCCTGTCTGGGATGCCCACTCAGATTCGAGTGTTGTGGGCACTGCAGGGCCCTGGCTGTGTGACTCAGCTCAGCACAGGGTGCTGCTCCCATCCCCTGTGCCCCACTGAGCCCAGCCCCGAGAGCACCCCAGCTGCCCTGCCCTGCATCCCCTTCTCAGAGGAGAGCTCCACATTCCCCAGTGGATTCATTATGCTTTTTCTCAACCAGCAACATTTAGCCTATTGAAACATACTGTAAATGATCTAAAAAAATGTCATTAAGCATATTTAGAGAGCTTTTTCTGCAAAGGGATTTTCTGTTCTCAGGGAGCAAGCACAGTGATCGGTTCACAGCATCACCAGCTCTGTCCAAGAGATGCCCAAGTAAGGCTATTTAAAACCCACAGCCCTATTTCCTGCAGCTAAGCCATATTTCAGCCCTTAGCCCAGGCATGCTTTAATGCAGTTATACAATTATATTTTCTATGACCTATATACAACCTACATCTTCCTCACGACACAGATTTATAGTGAGTGGGTAATCACAGCTCTGCTCACAGAAAGAGAGAACAGCCTCTATTATATTGAGGAATGCAATTAAGAAATCTGCTGCAGATTATGCTGTCCTGCCAGCCCTTCCTTCCCAGCAGGAAGCCCTTTGGCAGGGACTTGGGCTCTCCTGCTGCCAGAGCACTTTGGAGCCTGCTTCAAATCAGCAACTTGAATTCCTGGACACCAGGAGCCCAGGAATCACACAGGGAGCTCAGGGATGGCCTCAGAGTCTCAGATATCCCTAACTCTTAGGCCTCAAGGCTGTTTTATATATGTTTTATATATGCACCAGGGAGACCCAAGGGCAGCACTTTGGCCCTGAAGGACTTCTTGACCAGCCAGCCCAGCCTTTCCATTCCATATCTCTGAGTCCCCCAATCTCACAGCACAGGTCAGAGGAGAATTTTAAGAATACCCTTTCTGAAAGAGCAAGTCTCATCCCTCCACACAGGCTGAGAGCACAAAGACACTGGCATATGTGTTTGGCTTTGCCTGTGAATAGCTGCATTGAGGCCACCAAGCCCAAGCACACACTGCTTGCATTGAAACACAGGCCTAAGTGTTTGTGAGACTGGAATTTACATTGTACAGAAAATAAATAACATAAATTCAGTGGTCAGTGCTCTGACTTTGGTGCAATGCATGGTTACAGTATGAAATGGCACAGAGATGCCATTCACAGTGAGTTTCATTCAAACCAGTTGGGAGATCTTAGGAATGATTAGTTTAGACGGTATTAAAAATGCTTCTATCTGTGGTGCACCCCAGGAATGCTAATCAGGTGTGTATTCCAGTGTAAAGAGACCTGGCGTGAGGACATGCATGCATTATCCACATGCCACACCTTGCATTCCCTGACATAATTATTCTTGAGAAATGGTTGTTACCCATGGACTAGAACAAAAGCTTCTTGCACAAGGTCAGATATGCAGGAGTGTAGGAACTTCCTTGGGATGCAGTAGATCAGCCTGGGACTGATTTTGATTCTGTAAGTGCCCATGCACAGACAGAGCTGGAAGCCAGCTCCTGACTTGTGCCTGCAGGAGGGAAAGCTGCCTGAAGAAGGAGCTGGGCTGGCTGGGCCGAGTGCCATCCCTGCCCACAGGGAGCTGGGGGCTTCCTGCTCCTCTTAGTGCCTGTTAGTGCTGTAGCAAGGGAGCAGCCACCCCTTACAGGTGTCCCCAAAGCCTGAGGGAACCAGGCAACCCATGTGTGGTTCAGGGCTGTGAAAGTGGTGCAAAAAGAAGATCCAGATGTGCTCTTGGGCTGCAGAGTCTTAGGGACTTGGTTGTTGACAAAGGTGTACAGCAAAAGAACATGTGCAGGGAGGGGATGTGTTGTGACTTAGTGTGTGGGCTGAGAGAATATGGGAAAGATGGGGACAGAAGCATTTCCTGTGTGTGCACATGGTGTGGCAGCAGCTCCCAGTAAAAGCACTGGCTCCATCCCCACACCAAGGCTGGGCTGGCTCTGAGAAAACTCTGCTGCCTTGTTGGGATGGACAGACCACTGCACCCACTGGATGGCTGTGTCCTGCAGCTCTCCAAAGCCACCTCGTGCCAACAGCCAAGCCACCACACCATTTCACCCTCTTTGAAGATGGCCACTGCTACCTTGAAGCCTTTTTTGAGTCCCCAGGCAGATTTTCTGCCTCATTATCAAAGTGCACTTCAGCTGTGTTGGAGTACTTGATCCTCATTTCTTCTCTGGAGGGCTGCCAGGTTAAATACCTGCACAAGCTTTCCCCAGGGAGGGAGCTGCACAGCCATACTCCAGACACCCACTGGATGTCTCCAGCGGGACACAGGCACTGACACATCCCCCCCTGCAGTGAGTGATGGGGCCATAGGGCCTTACCAGGGTGCATTCCCTCTCCCACCAGCTCCCTCTTTAGTCATGCTTCCTGGAGCAATGGTTGCTTCTCATTAGAGCTGGAAAGGGAAGGTGCTTTGCTGCGTTCTGTATGCTTCAACACCTCTGAGCAAGGAGAAACCAGGAAGGAGACACAAGGACAGCCTGCTGACTGATTGTCATAGTAACCCTGGTTAAAGTCTGACCAGGAAAATGACTTCTCCTACAGCACTTGACCCCACAAGGTGATAGGTACCACCCACACCCCTGGAGCACAATTGCTCGGGTGTGCAGTAATAGAGCAGGCAGAGTTTTCCCCCAAGTGGCTGTTCAAGGCCCTTGGGCAAGGTGCCTGTGGGGTGATGGTTAACCTTGGTGCCTGTTTAAGAGCAGCACAATGGTGTTAATGCCTGCCCTCAACCCTGGCTTCTTCCTCCCTGCAGCTCTCACAATTCAGAGGACTTTAAAAGCCTTCACGCAGAAGACTGGAGTCACCACATTAATTATTCTACCACAAAAAGTAATTCAGTCTATGGGAAGGGGGATAATACCTATTCTGGCATCAGTTATAACAGTAACTCCAGCATGGGCAGGGTGGTGGCAGAGGTAGATGGAGCTTGGTGCAGGCAGAATGATTTATTCAGGGCATTTAGCAAACCTGTAGCAGTGCCAGGGCCAGAAGTGCTTCATCTCAGTCCCAGGCAGAAGCCTTTCCACCAAACCATTAAAACAGACCAGCTCTTACCTGGTTCCTCTGTTGAACGCTCTTTTTACAACCAAAGTAAGAATTCTTTCATTTTTCCTGTTTTGACTTTCATTAATGTCTTGGCAAACACAGTGAAGGAATATCTGAGGTGACCAGATCTGTTCCATCTGTGTGCTGGAGCTGGAAACAACTCGGAAATACCACTGTCCTTCTTAATATCATCTGCTAGGTCCTGCTCAAGAAAGAGTTTTCATACTAGGGTCCGTGCTCAGGGGGATGGACAACCTTGTTCCATGCTGGCTGTGGAACACCCCCCTGGCCATACACATGGGGATAAAACACAGTCAGCTTCTCTGTAAGGGCAGAGGAAAGCCATACTGCACATCCACACCCAGGGGTGGGCAGGGACCCCCTGTGCCACTGCTCTGTTGGCATAAAGTGCAGTGAGACAAAGCACCCTCAGGGAACCAAATTAAGCTGGCCTGCAGGCAGTGAATTATGGCATGTTCACTGCACCATGCTGTGATGAGTGCACTGAACCCTGGCTCAGCCAAGCACTGTGCCCAGAGCTGCCTTCGGCCCCAGTGGGATGATGCTGCCAGCCTGGGCTGGCTCTGGAGAGCTCTTCCCTTCAAGACACCACAGGAGAAGGCACTGGATCCTGCAGGAGACCTGCACACACAGCTCCTTTGTGCCTTCTGATAAGCTGCTGTCAGGGCTGAGGTATTATTTATCAGTATTTTGAGGTGAAAACAGGTCTGCTCTTGCCTCAAAGAGCACCAGGGGAGAGGATGATAGGGCTCTATCAGTAACATCCCTGTGGCCCTTCCAACGCTGCTGAGAATGAATTAACTGTATCTGGCTCCAGGCCAGGCCCTGGAGGTCGAGCTGGCTCTCTTACAAATTCTCTATTTGTAGCATCTCTCCAATCCCCAGGGCTGAGGCTGCTGGCTGAGAAACCTGCTGGTATTGGTTTGGATTTGTTTCTAAGACATTTTTCAGCATTGTGGTTACACAAGAAGCTGTAAACTTGTGTTTCAAAACCCCAGCCAGAAGCACAGGTGCTGCTGTTGCTATTTATGCAGCACCAGCACATTTATGGGGCAGTCTTTAAGCTAGGAAGATAACCCATCCTGGGTTTCTGAGGTCTTCAATTTCCAAAAGGCTGAGCAAGCCTCCCGTGTGCGGTGCTCTGGGTGGCACTGTTGCAGAGCTGGGTGCTGCTGAGCAGAGCTCCCTGCAGGAATCCCGGAGCCTGCAAAGGTCCCAGGCCGAGGCACTGCCCTGGCCACGGCAGAGGGCTGAGCCCTGTGCAAGGCAGGACCTCAGCAGCCCTTCTCACCTCTTCTGGCTATTGTGAAGAGCTTTAGCACGGCTTCCTAATCTCCACTTGACATGTTTGTACAACTGATAGTGATGATGTTTTTGATATTTTTTTTTTCTCAAGGAAGAGGAGAAGCCCTGGGGGAAGCAGTCTGCCTGGGAGACAGAGTGACCCCACAAGAAGACTTTTTGGAGCAGGGGAGAGGACATCAGAAGCAGAAGACGCTGACCTGGGGCTGAGGAGAGCTGTGCTGGATTATCTCCCATCCTGGTTTCAGGGCACTGCTGTGTGTGAAAGCACTGCCATCACTGGCCTCCTTTTCCCAAGAACATTGCTGGCTGTGGGCAGTTTCTCAGCTATGAGTTCAAAGCCAGATGTGCAAGAAGTGCTTCTCAAATTCTAAACAGCAGCCTCCTGGCCAGCTTCACAGCTGCTGGAGATCTGCAGCCACATCAGAGCAGCAAACCTAAGTCATCAGCCACCCTTGACAGTGGTCAAGACTTGTGATGCCCAGAAGAAGTTTAGATTCCCATCCTCTGTGTAGCTCCCTGAAGAGGTGAACACAGGACTGTCAGTGAAGGATTTCCATAGGAATTTGCTGCATCTTGCCTCTGCCTCAAATGAACCACTTCTGCAACTCTTGCCATTCAGAAGAGGCATTTGGTTTCTCTTGGCTTTTAGAGATGATCTTTATTCCCTTCACCCACAATAACATCTTTGCCGTTGCTGCGAGGGGAGATTTCATATTGAAGCTAAATCAGGAACTGCAGATCCTTGAGGTCTGCAACATACACTGAGACTTGATACTTAAACAGCAGCCTCCTGGCCAGCTTCACAGCTGCTGGAGATCTGCAGCCACATCAGAGCAGCAAACCTAAGTCATCAGCCACCCTTGACAGTGGTCAAGGCTTGTGATGCCCAGAAGTTTAGATTCCCATCCTCTGTGTAGCTCCCTGAAGAGGTGAACACAGGACTGTCAGTGAAGGATTTCCATAGGAATTTGCTGCATCTTGCCTCTGCCTCAAATGAAACACTTCTGCAACTCTTGCCATTCAGAAGAGGCATTTGGTTTCTCTTGGCTTTTAGAGATGATCTTTATTCCCTTCACCCACAATAACATCTTTGCCGTTGCTGCGAGGGGAGATTTCATATTGAAGCTAAATCAGGAACTGCAGATCCTTGAGGTCTGCAACATACACTGAGACTTGATACTTGATGATTTAGGGCTTGGGTTTTGGTCAAGACACAAAGAATCTGAAGTGATCTGGAAAATCTAAACTTGCAGTGATTGCTTGGGAAACCCCAGGAGGCTCCTTGCTGTGTTAAGGTGAACCACAGCAAACATGGCATGCAGAGGATTGACCACCTCTTGTGCCATCACAGAAAACCTGGCAATCTGAAGAGAAAATCAGGACCACTTCACAAAGGTAAGGGGTGCACTAAGGAGCTGGACCATCACTGACTTCCAAAGCATTGTGAGAAACATGCAGAAAAAGGTAGGACAGTGCCACAGCCTCAGCAGCTGGTATCTAAACTTGCAGTGTTAGCTTGGGAAACCCAAGGAGGCTCCTTGCTGTGTTAAGATGAGCCATGGTAAACGTAGCATGCAGAGGACTGACCACCTCTTGTGCCATCACAGGAAACCTGGCAATCTGAAGAGAAAACCAGGACCACTTCACAAAGGCTAAGGGGTGCACTAAGGAGCTGGACCATCACTGACTTCCAAAGCATTGTGAGAAACATGCAGAAAAAGGTAGGACAGTGCCACAGCCTCAGCAGCTGGTGCTTGAAAAAAAAAGCCATGGCAAGCTTTGGCAGTATAATTCCTCTGTGTAGGATATCACAGCAGCAATGAGCATGGACTTCCATGGGATTTCATTGAACTTCTCTCTTTTGTCCTCTGGCTTTGAAGGTCACTGTCAACTGGAATTGAGTTTTCTTCCCTCTGTTACCCACCAGCACAACAAAAATCTGCTCTCAATGCCATATTAGTGCAACTCTGTGGAGTGAAATGTACTCTTCTCTCGCCCCCAGACAGCCAGAGCTCCCCTTCCAGGCAGAAACCAGATCAGGCACTAACAGCCCTCCTGAGCACTTCTCAGGGGGCAGAGGAGGGGACTGGGGCTCACATGCTGTGAAATCCTAACCCTGGATCAACCACGAGGTCCTTGCATGGCCTGGGACACTTCTTGGCTTGCCAGTCTCCGTTCTATCTGTGAGAGGAGCTAATCCTTTTTACCAGGCAGCTGTAGCCCTTGGATTAGTTACATGAAGAGTGCTGAGGCAATGAATAATGCACAGCACTGCTCTAAACTACCTCCTTCGAGGGAAACCACACAAAATACAAACAGTGACGGTGCCTGTGTTTACAGAGAGGCCTCTCTAACTGCCTTCTGCTGAGGAAATGGGCCATGCTGCCCATTCTGCTCCAGGCAGTTCTCACTTAGCCTTCACAGTCCTACTATCTGCTGAAACATCATTAATTGTTATTATTAAACCACCTCCTTAATTACTGAACCTAATTAAATCACAACCTCAGATTCAAAAGAGGTGGGAAAACAAATGTAGAAATGAGCACTGGAGCAGAGACATATGCTTTAAAAATCTTAGTTTATTTTTCTCTCTGTGCAAATCAGAGCTACTTAACATTAATCACATTTCACAGTGCAGGGGGCAGAAGTGATTACTGTTTAAGCTGCAGTTCAGTGGGATCCTTCTGGGTCTCAAATCCCAGGAAATCTCCATGTGCAGATGATCTGGAAAAGACACAAACTGCACAGCAGTATTTCTAGCAGTTGTTACTTGTAAGACAAGCTGCCTTGACAGCATCTCCAAGGGAAACCTGCTTTCCTCCTGAAGGCATCACAGCATCCATGGCTGCCTGCAGACTCCAACAATTTGCAGACAGTGGCATGCAAAAAGTTTAAGGCACAGTTTCCAAGTCAGAGCTAGTGGAGACAGATGAAGAAAGAGCAATCAATAAGCTCTTTTCACAGCCACTTAATCTCACACAAGGCAAAACAGTGGGAGGAAAAGCTGGTCCCTAAGAGTAAGAGGCTGAGGTCCCAGCCTGGCCAGCAGCACCTGCAGCTCACTGGCTGCTCCACCAGTGGTCACCACCAGAACACAGGGAATGGGGCATGGCAGGCAGCCATGCACTTGGAAAACATTATCAAAATCCTGCACATGGCCAACAGAAGAAACCCTTCAGGATACTGGGCAAGATATATCATATCAGTTATCAAGAGGTAGATTGAGAAGATGATTGTGTGACATGGAGATTTCATTGTGCAATATTAGAAATAGGAAATGTGTCCCTTAAAGCATCCTTCCAGAGCTCATAGTCAGGCCACACTAGCTGCACAGAGACCCATCACTGTTCAAATGCAGAGGAAAAGCCAACAGCATATCCCTCACATAGGTCAGGCACATAAGGCAGTAGTCAGGGAAGCCAAATTTGCTTGCTACATCACTTTAAACCCTGTCCCACACAAAGCTCAGCAGCAGCAGGTGGAGAGGGGCTGCTGAGAGGTGGCTCAGACCTCATTATTAGTATGGCTTTTCACTGTTCTGTGAAAACTGAGCAGTGAAAAAATAAAAAAAAACAGAGCCAACAACTGCAAGTTGTTGGCTCTGGCATCTCCTGGCCACAGTGCTGGGAGGGAAGAACCCTTCTTTGCAGCAAGTAATGAGGCAGTTTAGAGGCAGTGTTGCTGTTTCCCTGGAAAGAGCAGACAGTCATAGCACAGCACAGCTTCTTGGCAGTATCAGGAAAACAATGGAAGGCTGTGACTGACCCATTTTCAACCAAATGGAAAACTCTGCTTTTGTTTCCCATTTTAGTTTCTCCCTTCAAGCCATCTCATAGCAACAGCTTTGCTCTGCTATTAACAGTTTGTCCTTGTAAGGGAAAGCAACAGCCCATTAATAAGCCAAGTTTATCTGCTGACCTAATTACACTAGCCACATATTTCATGTTATATTTACCTTCCTCTGCTTCCTCCATAGTTAAAAGGAAAACACCTTTCAACTTTGATCAGCACAGCAAGAAATACAAACAACAAGAATGAGGAAATAAAAAAGAACTAAAAAACCACGCTGTTCTAGCATTTCACAACACACAACTTGATGCCACAACTCAAAGTGGAAGCACATGCATCTCCAGGGGAGACGCAGCAGCAAGGAGTGCAGAGGTGAGCCCTAGCTGTGAGTGAGTAGGAGCCCTGGAGGGATGCCTGAAGGATGCCTGTTCACAGGGTGGCTCCAGGGATGTAAAGCCAGTCGGCAATGGCCGTGGGCAGGTGGGTCATGACCTGCAGCCTCACCCACCAGTAGGTCTCCATGGGGTTGTAGCGGTTCTTCGGGCACGGGGACGTGAGCGCTTCGGCGATGTCATCCAAGACCAGAGACATGTCCTTCAGGCCACTGTTCACGAAGGACTTCATCAGGGCCACGTGGCGAGTGAAGTACTCTCTGCCGTAGTCCTCGCGCACGGCGTCGGTGGCGCCGCTCCACAGAGCCTCGGCCTGCCTGTCGACGCCGGCTGCCGTCAGGATGCCCGTGGCTGCCACGAAGTTGCTGGGCTCGATGAGGATGACGCGGACGCCCCAGCGGTACATCTCCTGCCTCAGGCAGTCGGAGAACGCCGCCACCCCAAACTTGGAAACGCAGTAGCAGGAGCGAGAGGGACTCGCCATGTGCCCCAACATGCTCGTGATATTCACCACACGGCCTAGGGAGAAAGGATCAGGGGGAGGGGATGAGCTGCAGAAGCAGCAGCCAGAACATCCCAGTAAAAGGGTACTTAGTGGGATGATGCTGATTTCTAAAATCTGAAACTTGAATGCACACCCCCTATCATGGAGCTTTTCTCTCCTGCCTCAGGCAAGGCTAACCCCTGTTCTCCAGGGAATGGTGCATATGCCTACCTCTGCATCAAAGAATTTACAAAGCATACGAGACATTTCCCTCCTAATTTCCAAGCAGGGAATTTAGAGACTGCTAGCTGTGTGTTCTCAGGAGTGTGCCTCACCCATTGTTTTGCTAGAGAAAGGCTCAAGCTCCCAGCCTGGAGTGTCATGAGCTGCAAAGCTCACAACTCTGTGTGATGCCATACAAGCATTCTGGTTCTTTCTGCAAGCTTGACAGCTCATCTGCCTAACACACGTGTGTACTTTAGACCTGAGCTGGATGGTAGAGAATGAACAGAGATTTCTCTGCACCTGCAGCATGAGCAGCACAACCCACTCACCCATTTGGTCAGCCACAAGTCTCTACAGTGGCCATTCCTGGGACAAACAAGAGGAGACTTGCTGTGCTGCTGTTCATGGGGCAGTGGAGAGCAGTTGTCCTAATTACTGCCAACAGCCCGTGAGAGCCCTCGTGGTGCTGCCTCAGGGCAGTGACAGCAGTGGTCACTTCTCTGTGTGTCTCAGCATTCATCCAAGGCAAGACATGTGCACTATGGTTTCAGATACACTTATAAACAAGCCCTTGAAATTTCACCAATTATTTTTACAGAGAGAATTTTCACAGCCATGGAGCACAACACCCTTCTGCAGTTCGAAATTTCAGCTGAGAAACAAGTGGACAGCTCTACTGTCTCATTCCAGACCTAAGTGTAACTAGAGGGATTGTGAGATCAACCTGCTGAGCTGATGGATAAGATATTTTTTGTAGTGAGATAGAGCTTGTTTGGTGTTTAATTACTGTCTGGGAATGGCATATGAGCAATCTTCTTAATATAGCCCCCTTTTGTCCTCCCAGAACACACACCTGTACCATCATTCCCACACATGCTAAATAAAGAAGCTCTTCAGAGTCTGCTCATACATATCTTTTTTCAATATAAAACAAAGAGTTCTGATAATACCATTGTCTTGTAAGATATCTGAAATGGCTGTCATTGATTCTCATTTATTCTGTCACTACCTGAAGTCACCTGTGAATGGAATAACATGAAGGGAGAAGATGCAGTTATCCAAACATGACCGCTCTGTGGACTCTGGATTATCTTGTCTGTGTGATGTCTGCCAACACTGCACAAAGGTCTCTGATATCTTGGATGTTTAAGATAGCACATGCTGTGCAGGTGCCTGGCCTGCCCCAAGAATAGCCTGTACTACCAAATGCTTACATGGCATCCTCAGAAACCCTCCTTGGACTGCACAAGCATTCCCCCAAGGACAGCCTGGATTTCTAGCTACATCTCTTTGCTGTGCTACAAAAGCCTTACCCCACTGCCCAGCATGTACCTTTAGCTCTGCGAATGAGGGGCAGGAAAGCTTTTGTCACCCTCACAGTGCCCCATAGGTTGACCTCTGCCACCTTCTTGTAGTTGTCTAAACTTGCAAATTCCACTTCTCCGAAGGTTGAGATGCCAGCGTTGTTCACTAGGCCCCACAGACCTGCCAACAAACACATGATTAAAGAGTGGCTCCACAGACCTGCCAACAAACACATGATTAAAGAGTGGGACAAGGAAGAGTGCCATAGAGAAAAGACTTCCCTTGTTGTTCACAGTAACCTAAAACCTTAACAAAGAACTGGGTACTTTTGTAGAAATAAGTTGTAGAGAAAAATCCAGCAAGGAGATGAAATACGGTCTTCCTCTACCAGGAGCTTGTTTGGAACATCAAGGAAAGTGATGGGGCCACACAAGTATTGCCTCTTGGTCATCTCCTGTACAGCCAAATGCTCTTCCAGGGATTTATAAGGCTGCATCTGGCTGACTCTCTTTTAAGCCTCCTCTTGGTCCCAGGTTTGCCTCCACTCAGTGACTTTATAATGAATTTTGCAGTTTGGAAGGGGCTGGACTTCGTCCCACAATTAGGAGGGGAAAAAAAGGAAAGAAAACAGTTATTTTTGATTTCCTAATCCCCTTCACAACTCTGGCTCGCTGTTTTGGAGGGTGCATGTATTGATCTGTACATTCATGGCCAGGTCAACAGCTGCTGTGTTTTAGTCCAAGTATTTGGTTTCTCTCAACCCTAACTTTATCAGGAGTTAGCAAATTTACAACCAACGCTTACAACGACCGGAATTTAAAAATTAATGTCTTTTGCATATGCAGTCCTGTCAAAATTAAATTGACTGCACTTCCCAAGAGCTTCTGTGATGAGCCCTTTGCATGTCAAGACTTAGGGGGTCAGCAAGGACTTGACCCTTCAAAGCTATTACTGCAGGATTCTCAGTGGCAAGCATTTGTAGGGCTGAACCCATAATTCATGGATTTATTGAAGCATGGGACTATGCAGCCGTAAACTGCATGAGGAACAAACAGAGGAGCTGGAACAAGACAGCAGAGCTGCTCCTCATTAGATATCCTGCCATACACCATGATTATTTTTCACTGTGTTGGAGTCAGGACTGGCCTGTCAGGGCTGCATTAGACTCAGTTGAAGTTGGGGCCCCTTTCCACTCTAGCACCTTCCTCTTACCAAGAACTAACACAATGCTAAGAAAGAGTCTTCATGTCCAAGGAGCTCCAACATTGCTATCAAATGCACCAATGTCATGCCACCCTGTTGATAAAAGTTATCAAGCTCTCTCTCAGAAATTTTTGGGCTATTTGCCCTGCCTCTGCTCCATAGCTCCCCTACTCTCATGTCTTTTAACTTTCACCCTGTATTGATTCAGTCAGATAGTAACCATGTATTTTACCAAACATAGTCCTATAAGCAAATTGCAATACTCTGCCAATGTGCAATGGAATTTATCCTCCTGTTGCACTTAAAAACATCAACATGCCCTTGGCAGACTGACTCTGTGCTCTCACACGGGCCCCAGTAACCCTGCCCCGTTTCCAGCTAAGGTTGTTCTCCCTGAAGGCTGTTGACCAGCAGTGTACAGCTGTGTACTGAAGCTCCCAGTTTTAGGGAGTCAAGATGACTGAAATTCACACTGATCTGCATCCAGAACAGCATCTCACCCTGAATGGGGTCCCTTTGTAATTTCAGAGTAATTTCACCACTAACAAAACAACATGCTGAGAAAATTTGGCAGGAATTTACCAAAGACATAAACTGTCGGTCACAAACTGACCTCTGCATAGCATTCCTTACAAATTCCTGTAAATTTCTGTACAATTTCCCATTTCCCGGGTTGTGATGTTAGTTCTCATGAGCGTCCCTGAATCATTATTTACCATAGTTTGTTGTTGGAATTCCACTGCTCACAGATCAGGGCACGTTACAAAGAGAACAAAGTGCTGAGGGGAGCCCAGTCACAGGGCTGTTTGCTGGACAGCAGTGTGTTTATTGAGCAGAGCCTTATCACTATTACGTCTCTAGAGTCAACAATACAGTGGGAACTGCATGAGACCAAAAACAAACGGGCACTCCTATCAAAAGAGTTCAGCCTTATGTGCACAGCACAGGGAGAAGAGGTCTAAAGAACTGTACAGCCCAAAAACTGTTCTGCACTAGCTCCTCTGGGGCCACATTCAGTGGGCAACCACACCTCTGTGCAAGGCACCTCAGTATGAATAGTCTTTGTGTTCCAGTACCTATTTATTGAACACTATTTATTGGGAAGCCTCAAACCTCAGTCACACCAATGGGCCTGAAAAGAAGCCTTTGTTTCTTTGCACACGGTGCTGAGGCAAACAGCTACAGGAGGAACCAGTCCAACTTGCTGATCAGGGATGCAAGACTTCTCTGTCCCTTCTACACACACAGTTTTGCAAACACTGCTGCATTTACAGAAGCAATAGAGCTGCTCCCTTCCAAGCTTTCACTCAGTGGGAAAAGGCTTTCTGCTACCACTGCTGTTGCTGGGCTCTTCAGGAAAAGCTTAAGAAGCTGTGAAAAGCATGATGAGGGCTGGGTGATTGTGTAGGAAGAAAAATCATGCAGAGAGAACATGTGTGGGATCAGAGCTGGTACATTACTCAGTTACATTTCATATGCTTGTTCTAGAAAAGGTGTGCTCATGTAATTTGCATGAAGATTAGAGCTGTTGTTATTTACTGCCTTCATACTTGCTGTGAGCAAAACCAGGGCCATGGCAGACTCATCCAAGCTTCAAGATAAGCAACCACCTTCAAGTCACAACCCTGAAGTCCTGAAGCCACAGATGTCAAACTTCAGTTCACCCTCAGACTGTGTCAACAGCTGCTGGCCAGCTTACTACTTGCATAGAGGCTGCAGAAAAGCCTGTGCAGGGCAAGAAGTCTCACCTCATCACATGGGAAGAAGACAGGTGGTGTCACATCAGGCTCTGACTGTAACTCACATCCCACTTCCAAAGCACTTCTAAGAAGGCAAGATGGGACTCTTATCTCCCTTGACATGCTTTTGGGATCCATGAGTTGGACTCATGCTTAAGGTGACATGTGGATTAAGGTCATCTATGCCAAGCCTACTCTGGATTCTACTTCACATCTCCTCTGGGATGTTGCATGGCAAACGGAAAACATGGATTGATCTGACTAAAGATTAATCCAGGTTTGGGGGCAGTTCAAATCTGTGCTCCAGCTCAGCACCCAGTTGTACCCACACAGCAGAGGGGACAGCAGCAAGCAGCCAGGGCTCATCACCTCTTCATTAGTAGGGTCACTTGCAAGGTCTGCACAAGCTAGGAGCATGTGTGGCAGGAGTGCAAGGAAGGGATCAAGCTCTGGCTGTTCTGTGCCCTTCACAGACATTCAAGGACAAAGACACAGATACTCGTGGGCTTGCTGCCACTCATGCCTTTTTATGGGATGTAGAGTTAAAGCCTAATCCTCCAGCCAGCCTTGGTCTCTTTCCATGTGGCTGCTACATCAATAGCAAGACAATTGTCCTCACTGACCCGGGTACAGCACAGCCTGACTGCCAGCCACATACTGTCACAGGCCTTCAGGCTTGTTAACCCTCTTTTGGTGGTGCACAGAGAGAAAGACCTGGTCAATGCATGGTCTGCTCTATAGAAAGGATTCTGTGAGCAAAAGATCCCTACATACCTTTGTCTGGCTCCTTCAGGGTCCTCTTCACAAAATCCACAGCCCGAGCCACCTCCTGGTCACTGCACACATCCATCTGTAGCACCTGCATCCTGTCAGACTTCATGTTCCTCAGCTCCCTGGCTCCATCTCCATTCTCATCCTGTTCAGCAGAACAGAAAGGTGTCCCACTAAGATGGACCAAGAACAGCAATGCAGCTTGGGGCCAGGTATATTCAAATGGACAGGAAATAGGAGCTACTGACATTGCACACACAGGTGTAAACTTGGTGCACAAATATGCACAAACCAGTGTGCCATCCTCCTGTTCCCTCCAGAATCATTTCCAGAACTGTATCAGTGACCCAGTGCCCTGAAGCACCACAAAGCCCACCCTGTTTTGGCTCCTCACGATGGGTTTCACATCCCTAACGTGCTGAAATATTGTGCCAGCAGGGGAGAACCATGGGTGGCTCTCCACTGCCTCGGTCCCCATGCTCTACAGGTAACATAACTTGTACAGAAATTGGAGTCAGATGTTCAGGAATACCTGCTCAGTGAAGATCTGCTACACAGCAGCACAATCACAGACATGAGGCATGAAAGGAGATTCTGGCAAAGGAAGAAAGAACCTTTTTTTTTCACTCTATAGGCAATAGGAACTTCATTGCTCTGCTTTCCTTTCCACCCTTTTCCTTTCTTTCCTCCCCATCCCACTGCTATCATTAGAGATTCTGTTACTACTGTGTTGGTTTTTTGAGTTTTTTTTTTAATTTAGTCAAATGTAAACACAGTTAAAATTCCAAAGCTTACCTGCTCACTTCCAGGCTAGATTGCTGCCTAAGCCTTAGAGCCTTGCTCAGGTAGTAAATAACAAACAAAAGTGAAAAGAGCACAGATTAGCTACACAGTTCCACAGCAGGCTTGAGATTTAATTCACAAAACTATTCCCTGAATCACAAGCTCTGCCTCATTAGGGAGGAAGAAATTATGAATTGGTGAGTCACCATGCCTGGCTGCCACTCTTCCTTTATCACTTGATACCAACTCCCACAGCACAAGGGCAAACAAGGCAAGCAACCCACCCACAGTCACCTGCTCAGCAGCCTCTGCAGCCAGGCAGATATAAAAAAACATGTAACTGCTTAGTTTTTTATAAATATCTCAGGCTATTTAATTCATATAGTATACAACATCTCATCTCCACCTTCAGTCCAGTGAACAATGACACATAATGAAGGAAGAGAGCTGAAATGTCCATCACAAACGTGAGCGAAACAGGGCTGTTCTCTTAAAAATCAATATATAGTTACACTGGCATTATGACAATAGTAGGAATGAGTTCTTGGCCCCATGACTGAATGTCATTTCACAACTGACTTCTTTCCCAGTACAACAAGAACAGCAAACAAACAAAGTTTGAAGCTTTTCTAATGCACATCAAACGTGGTGATGGTGTAGTCAACAACAAGGTCACCAAAATATTATATTCCCTTCAAAATAGATGAGGGTTGCATGATGCCTCACTGTATTTCTGTAAGATGCTCCTGCATCTCACCAAGTTTTATAAAGCAAATTTCCACTACTTAATAGTGAATAAAATGGAGCAAATTCAGCTTGTAAATAGAGAGATTTATGTATAAATATAAAAATATATGGCCTATATAAAAAGCCATAACTATATCTGTATGCAAGTGCCAATTGTCATTTGAGCACTGAAAAGACCTTTCCCTGCATTTTTTCTCTACTCTTGCATAATACTTATAAAATAAAGAGGAAATATTTCCACTGCTTTTTGAGAAACAAAGTCGTAGGCTGGCAACTTAAAATCCAGTAAAAATTGTTTGTATTGTTCATATGGAAATTAACTTTCCCCTATCACTGATGCAACTCTATCTGCAAAGTTACCTTCCCAGCTACAATTTACTCATTATTGACAAAACATATTGATTTTGGAAGACTGACTTCAACATGCAATATCAAACTGTGACAAAACCACTTTTCATAGTTGCAGACACCACCGTAGCCACTATTTAACTGTGAAACAAAGTGCTTAATTCTTTTGTTCAGAACACCTCTTCACAAATGAAGCAGCTAGAGATATTAATGGAAGCAAATGAACATAATCTTATGTTCTGTGGTTTTCAGGGGCATTAAGTACATTCCTTGCTAGGTACCACATGGTACTTCCTCCTTGTTTTTTAAATGGTAAATTTGTTGGCTGGGATAACACCTGGAGCAGATCATCCCATGGGAGCAGCCAGACTCTCCTCCCAGGGATGATCTTCATGATCTTCACCAGCAGGAGCCACCCAGCAGCACAAATCAAGTGAGGTGCTGGCAGCAATGGCCCAACTGCTCCTGCAAAGCCTCTCTCCACTTCCCTTTTCTCTCTGATTTTTGTCCTCTCAGAGAATCTCCCAGCTTCCCTTTCCCAGGTCCATAAGAGTTGAAAGCCATCATGCTCCAGCCCAGCATGCTTCCCAAGCTCTCTCCATAGGCCTTCAATGGGACTGTGTGGTTTCCTGCCAGCTATCTGCTATCCCTTGGCAGCCCTGCAGGCTCTGCCTGCCCCCTATCCCATGGTTATCCTGCCTTGGCAGCCCTGCAGGCTCTGCCTGCCCACCCCACCCTGTGACTAGGAGGAGCTGCTCCTGGCTGAGAAGCCCAGCAGCTCCACAAACCCTCTCTACCCAGCTGAGGAAACTTGCTCCAGCTTTTGGCTGCCTCCCCTTCCCTTCTTTGCTCCTCTCCCCTGTTCTGGTTTGGAGGATCCCAGTGCAGTGGTGCTGAGGAGAAGCAGATCACACAGATGTTCATTAGTAGAGAGCCCCCCTGTTACAGACACAGCCACGGCTTTTTCCCAGGGAAGCTCCTGGGATTCAGGATTAGGTCCTGGCAAGCACTGGGGCACCCGCAGTGAGGTGTCAGGGGGGAGCAGGAAGCCATGAACAATGCTGAGCTCCGTGGATGCAGCCATCTCACCCCGTGTGCGCCAGTTCCTTCCCACCCTGCTGCCAATCCACGTGCTGCCTTCCTGCGCTTCCTGAGCGCAGCACCTCGTGCTTGTCATTACTGCATTCCACAAAACTGATTTCAGACTCCATCCCACCCGGCAGGATCATTTAGAACCCTGTTCCCCAAAAGGTCTATCATATTCTCTGCATGGTTCTGAGCATATTTTTTGAGTGCTAACTCTCTTTTGTGGGGTACTTCCAATGATATGGTCCTGGGACTCAACAGCAGTCACTTAGAGGATGAGTTTGCTCATGAGCATGTAACTCGGGTAACAAACTGTGACAAAACCCTCACTCAGGATACATTTATTCCCTCCCCTTTAGCCACTCTGCTGCTTAGCCAAAATGAGATTAGATGGACACAGCACAGTTTGTTCCCAGTAAACTTATACAGGCAGGGTGCATCACACTATGATGCGGTCATCTGTAAAACTGACAGGGCAGTGTGTGGCAATTGCACCGAGTGCACTGAAGGTGAGTTGCCTGGCTGGCAGTTCCAGAGGTCTATCTCTTTTGGGAAGGGAACTATGATATCTGTCCTCTTCCAGGCTTCTGGAAATCCACTGACTTCCAGGTGCTCTTGAAAATATCACCCATGGGGCAGAAATCACAATGGCTCATCCTCTAAATGCCGTTAAGGATATTTCATCAGGTCTGGTGAACTTGAGCACATTAATTTATACAAACATCCCTTGTTCTTTACCTTTTCTTGCCTACAGTCCTCATGGTAACTGCTGGCAGTAGGCACATGAAAAATTATTTTTTTTTTCAGTAAGATCAAAGAAAATAAAACAATTATTATTTCAACTTCTCCTGTAATTTCTACATTTAAGGTTATTTAATAATCTATTTCTGTGTGTTTTTTCCATCTTAATGGAAAATGTAACGATCCCTGTCCACTGCACCTTTCTCAGGTCTTGAACCAGGGTAAATGGTATATTAACAGAAACTTTCTCAGTGGACTTACTTGCCCTTGCTTAATGTAATCCCTTTTCCATTCGATCCTTTCCAGTTCTATCCCAGCCTGTGTGCAATATTCTTTTTATTCCTGTAACTTTATATTTGACTGTCTGATCATTAAGAAGCTCCTGATGCACCTCACAGTCTATTATGCTGTATTTAATACAAGAGCTGTTTGTGGTGGTGTAGTACATCAGGGATCCTGTAATTCTCTGTATAAAAGCATGTAAGTTGTGATGGACTAACTAGGTGTGAACTAAGAGCCTGGCATCTGCTCATGACAACTGCTCCTACACGTGCTCTGACCCTGCTGGGAGCCTACAGCAGCTCACAAGCAATGAAGCAAGCAAGCAAACAGGCCTCACTTCAGGAGCATTCCATTTCTTCATGTGGTGTCCAACGGAGCCTGTCCCTCTCTGCTCCACACTAGCATGTGCCTTCTAAACAGCCCCCTCAGCCACCCTGTTTTCCCTTTCCTTTCCCTACATCTGCTGCTCTGCAGTGCCTGACCTGCCATCAGCACTGAGACAGGCATCCCAAAGCAGCACATGACATGATTACTGAAGGAATTACAGAGCCTCCTTATGGAAATTTCCAAACAGTGGCAATAATCCAACAGGACTCTCTTGCTCTCAAGTTACACAATATGTCAGCTGATAATAACTTTCCTTTCTCGTGTGGTGGAAGAACGTAATGTCTGCTATGATCACACAGGCAGAGAAGGCCACCCTTGTTTATTCTCACCTTCCACAGTACTCAAAAATCTGTAGTCATCATGCCCTGAGCACCTCTGCTGATGTGGTCATGTTCAAATGGAGAAATGAGCAACCATTTATTGATTTTGAGCAATTCAGGTCAGATATCACACACGAGTTTTGACTAGCAATACAGCAAAAATGCATAGTAAAGGTAAAATCCCAGCTGACATGGAAGTGGAGCCAGCCCAGTTTATAAAAAGTGTTTCACAACACTAAGTTGTAAGTCCTTTGCATGAGCAGGGACTGGAATGAGGAGTCTGCAACCACTTCGGATTTAGTGTGCCTAAACTTATCTCTTACGAGTGATGCCACCTGCTAAACACACGTGACAGGAAGTCAGACCTAAAGATGTCAGAAATGTATGGTAAATTTGTTTATTCAGCCAAATCCATAAACTGAACTACAAGCTGTTCAGAAGCTGCAGAAGAACAGTTGCAAGACATTTTTGAAACAGCCTTAATAATGCAGAAGAGGCAACTTGGAGATGAATTTGGGGAGGGTGTCCACAAAAAATGGCATTGGAAAGACAGCATCAGGGATGCCATGGAAGACAGAAAGCCACAGTGCCACAGCAACCTCAGCCTATCAGATTTATGGTGTTGTGGTATTTCTGAGAGGCTTCTGACAGTGAACAGGGCCACACTGTACAAGCTACTGTACAGACAGATGAGCCCTACCCTAAAGAGCTCACAATTACAGGAATGAGGTACAAGATACAACAGGCAGATGAAGCAATGGAAAATGTAATGATCCCTGCCCACTGTACCTTTCTCAGGTCTTGAACCAGGGTAAATGAAGGCTGCAAACGAAAATGCTTTAATTTGAGAAGTGTTTTTCTCTAATCAGAAAAATTTTGATTAATTTCACCACTCACCATGAGCAAGCATCCAGCAAAAACAGTAAATCCCTTTGCATGAAGGCATTTTGCCAAGGCGTGTCCAAAACCTTTGTCACAGCCTGTTATTAGCACCGCCTTCCCTTCAGCCTGTGTGGGAAAACAGTCACAGGATACCATCAGATATTACAATGCAGGCACCACCACCACCCTGCCCCGCAGCACAGGAGCCACTTGCACTCCTGCAGCCAGGGCAGGTACAATTCCAGATGCAAGGGACAGTGGCACCTGTGTGCACAGACACAACCACCTCCCAACTCCTGTGAATCAAATTTATTCAGTTGCTGGTCTGTAACAATTTGTGTTGTTGATACCTGAGCTGGAACAGTAACTATTATTTCTTTCAAGCATCAGTGGCCAAAGCAGAACAGAAACATTTTAAAAGAAGTTAATGATCTACCAGTTCATAGTAAGAAAAAGAAGCATAGAGAACATCCAAATGACAGGATGTCACTGGCTTGAACAGTACAGCAGCTCTTTTAGCTGCTGAGTGACTGCTGTCTGTTCCCCACCTACTCCCACTCTATGCAGCACTTTCCATGCTGTATTTTAGCACACAGGAATGTGACTACAGGTTAGATCTTCCTCCTGAAACTCTGCAGTCTTAAGAAGAACAACTGATCAAATCCTACAGTTCTCTCCTACATTATCATTTGACTGACAGGTAAATTGAGAAAGATGATTTGATATTCCATCTGGTATGATACATCAGGCTTGAGATAGATAGGAAAGCAGAATCCCAAATCCTGAAGAGAAGCTATAGCCCCTTCACCCTCTGTCTTTGCTTGAAAGTCACCTCCTCACCACAGGTGTGAAGCAATGAACTAACACTTAACCCAGCTAGAAGGCTGCCAGCTGCTGTGCTGCACAATCCTCCAAACTGAAACTATATCCATGAGGCAATAACATGATACAGCAATAAAAATGCAGAGGATGCAATAAGGAAGTGAGGTCAGTTAGATCTCTCTGGAGACTTTGGCAGTTAATGTTGCTCTTTACTGTATTCACTACGTCTGGAATATGAACACACTTATGTATGAATTGCACTGGCTGGTCCAGCCACATTTTCAGAGAGAAATGGGTCAATCACCAGTGCTCTGATCTCTTGCTCTGCTGACATGTGGTGAAGTGAAGCAGCAATAAGGAATGATTGCAGGGCTATAGTGATCACAGCATTACTGCACAAACTCAGGGTGAGCCTCAGCAGAGAACAATAAGCAAATAAAGCTACACCCTGTCCTATAATTCTTGTTGAAGTAACTGTTCTCAAAGGGAACTTAAGATCTGAAGCTGAAACAAGAACTGATCAAAAGTCTATCCTGCACTTATAATACAAACACCCACATTAACATTATACTATAACCTATACTCAGACAAAGAGCACCCAGGTACAGACTAGCTCTATTAAAGGTCTAAAGATAGCTACAGCTAAAGGACAAAAGATGAGTGAAAATTAAATATACAGTGCTCAGCCTGAATTTAATTTAGAGTGACACAACTCCAAGAGAGATGAAAATCAAACATTAACCAGATCACAGAAGTTGTCAAGGTCACCTCCTACAATAACTCAGCAAGCTGGCCTGTGAAAAAATAAATTATTTTACTTTTTTTTCTCTTTCTCTCACTTCCCTAGAGCCTTTGCCTCTGAATCTTGAAGGCAGAGGACTCCCCAAAAGAGAAGGAAGTGGCAGAAAATAGGCAGCTGTAATCACTTCCAGAACACAGGTCAGGCAAGCAAAGAAGATACCCAATCCTCAACCATCTATCATTAGTTCCTTAAAAAAAAAAATCCCCAATCAAACAACCAAAATGTAGACAGAAATGAGGTTTAAAAATCCTCTCATCTGCATTTAATAGTAAGGAAAGTGAGGGATCTCGTGATTGTTATTTGCTGTAACCCTAATTGCTGGTAATAAAACACGTGACTACAGCATCATGGCTCTTAACAGCAAGGAGCATGCAAACCCCCAAGGGATGTGCTGGATCTCACATCTGAACCTGGGCCTGTGTGTGCCATGCCTGATGGACAGAGAGCTCCCAGGGATGACAGCAGGGACCAACCCCATGCCCAGCCAAAGGGAGCCCCTGCCAGAAAAACCTCTGAACTCAGAAAAGCCCAACCACCCTTATCTTTTGGAAGTCCTAAGATAAGGCTTAATGGGGCTGTTCCTGAAATTTGATAAGGCCAATCTGCAGCTTAATTTGACCCAATGCTGGGACAGGCAGAGAGGACCAGTTATCAGCACAGTGACCTTAAGGAGCATTCTGAGGAACTCAGGTGCCTCCCTCACTCGGGGTCATGCAGGGCTGCCTGAAACACTGCATGGGGACAGCACTCCAGTGCTGACAGTGCCTGGGACAGCGTGCCTGGCATCCAAGAGCACAGAATAACTTCTTGTACCAGAGGTGCTGCTGTGCCACGTGGGCACAGTAACACTGTCTGTGCTTGCTGTGTGCTCCACAACACTATTCCTCACAGTTCAGGCAGCCCTAGCAGAGCAGCCTCATTTTAACCTGCAGTCAGCTCAGATGTACACAGCATTTCCTACTGGGATATGGCCAGTTTATTAAATAGTATAAATTATTTTACTAATGCAGGTGATCTATCAGAATTATACATTTACTGCAGAACAGACTGAAGAAATTGAAGAATTGAACAATTGAGCTACTTTTTCAGTCTCTCTAGCCAATATGGGAATATGGCATGCTTACCTAGACTTAATCTTTTTCTAATGTGCCACCTGTTTGGTTTTTTTTTTTTTTTAATCCTGTTCCCATTTGTGGCTCCAGTGACTATTCCCTGATGTTATCAAACAGATTGATTTTAGGATAAGAGCAGCTACAAAGGAAACTTGGTTTGATCCTTTTTCCAGGGTTGGGAAAGTTGAGGTTTTCAATCCCAGGAAAAAGAACTGAAAATATTCACTGAAGTATTTTCTCAGCTGGAACAGGGATGGGGAAAGTAAGAGAAGCAGAGTGGATGGAGGAGTGAAGTGGGAGGCTGCAATCAGACTACAGCTGTTTTTTGGTCATGCTGGGGTGAAAAACTGAGCTGGAAGTCCTGAAGCAAAAACATTGGCTCAGAGAGCAAGTCATATCCTGGGCATCCAAAGCAGCATGGACAGCAGGTCAAAGGAGGCGATTCTCTCCACTCTGGTGAGACCTGCAGTGCTGCATCCAGCTTGTCTCCCAACACAGGAAGGACATGGACCTGTTGGACTGCATCCAGAGGAGGCCACCAAGATGGTCAGGGGGATGGAGCACCTCTCCTATGAGACAAGACTGAGAGAATTTAGATTGTTCAGCCTGGAAAAGGCTTTGGGGTGACCGAACGGTGGCCTTTTACTATCTGACTGGAGACCATTTACAGGAGCACGTAGTGACAGGACAAGGGGGAATAGGTTTAAATTCAGAGTAGGTTTAGTCAAGATATTAGGGAAAAAATCTTAACTGTGAGGGTGCTGAGGCCCTGGCACAGGCGGCACAGAGAAGCTGTTCATGCCCCATCCTGGAAGTGTTGGAGGCCAAGGCGGACAGGGCTCTAGCAACCTGGTCTAGCGGAAGGTGTCCCTGCACCTGGGATGGGGTTGGAACTGGATGATCTTTAAGGTCCCTTCTAACCGAAGCCATTCCATGATTACATGAACATGTTACCCCCCCCAGTGAAGCACTACTGGGGGGAGCAGCCGCCACACCGGGGCCGGGCCGAGCCTCGCGGCAGGGCCCTCATCGCCCCGGGCCGTGCCCAGCTCGGCGCTTCGCCCCCTCACAGCGTCTGTCCGGCTCCAGCTGGGGGGAGCAGCCGCCGCACCGCGGGTCCGAGGGCAGCGCCCGCCGCACCGGGGCCGGGCCGAGCCTCGCGGCAGGGCCCTCATCGCCCCGGGCCGTGCCCAGCTCGGCGCTTCGCCCCCTCACAGCGTCTGTCCGGCTCCACCAGCCCGACCCGGGCCAGGCACTGCGGCTCCGGCCTCGACATCTGCAGCGCCTCAGCCCGGCCCGGCCCGGCCACACGGCCCGGCGCCATTTTGGGCCCCGGGGCTCCTCCGGCGGCTCTGCCGGCGAGCCCCGTCCCCTCGCCGCGGTACTCACGGGCAGGGCGCGGCGGGCCCGCCGCGGCAGCAGGAGGAGGAGGCGGAGGAGCAGCACCCCCGCGGCGCCCAGCGCCAGCAGCAGCCCCGCGCCGCTCCGCATGGCCGCAGCCTATCGCCGCCGCCGCTCCGG